>NW_020955603.1:460104-520991 GCF_003031625.1 Empidonax traillii | reverse complement strand
TAAAAATTTCCCCTCACCTTTTCCATGACATTTGAATAATTCCCTCTTGGTTTCCCTCCTCACCCTGTTACTCATTATCAGGCTACAACCTCAAAGCCAGGGCTGTGCACGGAGAAACTTTATGTAGCCATAACTATGTCTGGGCCTCTTTGCAAACAGATGAGGCTGTTGAAAGGTATTTTAGTCTCCTGACAAAGACAAAATCAAACTGTTGTTAGAGCTGCATGGAAGTGACAAACAGAGGAGACAGTGGTTTTGGAAACTAAAAATGTCAACTGCTTGCATAAAGAACGGAAGAAAAGGTAAAAGAAGTCCAACTGTTTGAGTGGTATAAGTGAAGGAAATGTGACATGACAACTAACAAGATGAAACAGATAAGGAACCATAATCTGTTCTGGCACTGAGTTCTGTTATATTGTGTGGAGCACAAGAATATGCCCAAGTCTGATGAAAGAAGCCTTGAACATGGAAGGAATGTGCCTAGCTTCCGTCAATCACAGTTCTTCAGAGTGAGAAACTTCCCAAATGTCAACACAAAATGTTACCAATTGCCTTCTGTCTTTTTTGAGTTTGCCTAAAATATTCAAGTCTTATTCTGAAAAGAACATCTTTCTATAACAGAGGCATGCTTCTGTTTCTTTGCTCAAAACCCAAAATACCTCTTTTAATGCCACTGTCAGCAGTTAGAACAGGAAGGAAATGTAAAGGATGCTAGCTGAGATGTGTGTGTATCCATTCAAAGCCAGCACTATACAGTCAGAACAACCCATGTTTAAAAAAAAAAAAAAACACACACAAAAACCCAAGCAAACAAAGAAATCCAAACAGGGTTTACACTTTAGGATACTTTCAGTTTGAAACTAATGAAAAGCAAGGACAGTCACACAAATTTTCAGCATTATAGTAAAACTGACAGGAAAATCAACTTAGTCTTGTAAAATCTTGGCTTGCAATACTAGGGACCTATCCTGGTTCAATACCAAAATAGTACAATCAAGTAGCACCCCTGGTTTAGGACACTTCATGAACTTAGACCAACTGCTGAAAAACTCAGGAGAGTTAACAGTGAGACCCTTAACGAGTCCCAGATTCATGTCTGAGAAGAGCTTTCTGAAGCACATGGTGCACTTTGAAAAATCTGGTTTTATTGTAGGAGGTAGGATAATCTGTACAGAAAAAGAGTCTTGTTCTGTTTTGCACAATATTTCCATCAACATAAAAAGCTTATTTATTAACATGCAAAATTTTGAGATCAGCTGGCATCTGATGAAAGAAACGGGGACAAAAGTATTGTCCCAAGAGCCAGCTGAGCTTTCAACTGCTACACAGAATTAGTCTCAACAAGGAGGACGGTTCAGATCAATGCACTAGAAGTACAGTATTCCTTTTGAAGGCTTACAGTGAAATTCTTAGGCTTCTGTAAACATGAAAAATATTCACTGTTCCACATAATTCTTTGCCGTGTTTAAATTTTAGAAAGTGCAAATTTTCTGTGATTAAGAGGTTTGATTTTTATTTGGTCTCAAAGAAGAAAGGGTTTGGTAGTGCTGGGAAAAGCAGGCCTTTTATCTATGGTCTTTGTTTCCCTATCTTTTGCTTTTCAGCATTCTGGAAAGTTTCTACATAAAACTAGACCTAACATGACATTCAGGCCTGTTCCCTGTTTCCTCTCTGAGAAGATTCTGATTCACGCCTAAACACAGAATGGCAGACATCTCTTCCCTCTTTGTAAGAGCAGAGTTCAACAGCTCAGTCCCCTGGCCATAAAAATCTTTAATATTAATGGTTTCCCTAATTTCCTCTTCTACTATAGCTTCTAGATGATCCCCTTGTGTTTCTCACTGATGTACTGGAGAGAAAATTAATTTATATATCAAACCTGATTGATACTTTATCTCTAACATTCCCATGATTTTACAGTCTGAGGAAAAGAGCGGAGAGTTCTTGTTTCACTCTGATTTCCTGCCCACCCACCCCCAAGCCCCTCCCACCCTTTTCCCACCCCAAATAATAAAGATGCTATAAAGTTGAGGCACAAGTGGTTAAGCGTGAACTTGATCAGTTCTAACAGCTGGTTCTTGGACGTGTCCTGGTGGTAAAGGCTGATCACCTCCTGCCGGATGTTTTGCTGCATCTCCAACTTTGTGCTCCCCAGCTGTAAAACAAGAATAGAATCATTTGTAACTTCTCAATTAAATTGGCCCCAGATGTGAAAAGCCTCTGAAGGAAGGTTTCTATCATAGGAACAATCAACAAAACCTTCTATTTTTTGGTTTACAAATGGAATTAAGAATTTTCTATGTGAGTAACAGAGTATCAGATTGAGATTACCCAATAGACTGCATTATTATTCAGTGTTTCCTCTTAGATTACTAATTGTTTCTGCTTTCTGTGAAATATTTTTAAACAATAACACATTGATTCTTTTAAGACTGTTTTTTCTGAAATATACCATGGTTTCATGGGACCTTTAATCCCAATCTGGGAAGCTTGAAAAAGACATACTAAAGAACTTGCTCCTATATGTTACTCCTTGCTGCATCAATACTTACAGTGTTCTGCCTTTGCCTATGCTTGAATAATACTAATTTTCATAGTCTGACGAACTTGCAGGTGCATTTTTGGGTTTCTTTTTTCCTTCAAGTATCCTTAGTAACTCCAGTGACCTATGGATTTAAAATATTATCTACTTGGATCTCCTTGACTCAGTGAATGAGTAGTGACCATTTCTGGCTAATATAATGAATTCTTATGACACCTGATTAAATGACTTTGCAGAAAGATTTTACATAAAATAATACATGTGTTAAGAACAGTAACTGCTGCAATACTGCCAGTATCAAAAGAATATATCATCTGGTGAGGGGAATTTAGGCTCTCAGAACTAAGGATCGTAAAATGAAATTACCCACAGGCTGATTCAAAGCAAATGAAAGACAAAAAGTGGTTCTGACATTTCATCATTTCCCTTCATGGAACTCAATGGGTAGAATTTCAGGGTACCAACAAAGCTGTCATCACTGAATACAACACTTGGGGTTTGAAATCCCACTGTTGGCCCTGCAGGGGCAGTTAAGAGCTTCTAGTATTCAAAAGGATGCCTGAATAGATCTGAAGCCTGTGTTTGAGATGAATATCAAGAGAGCTCCTTTAAAGCACAAAGGAAATCTGGGCAATCCGTTACAGATAAGAAGTGCTAATATATATCTGGCTGTTTTGTTGCCACCAATGAGCAAATGCAATGATTTATTATACCACTACCTTCTTCTGAGGGTGTTGAAGCAATTGGTCTTTCATATTGTCTAAGGCTACGTTGTCATGTCATGTTGCATCCAATTGCTGGTAAATTGACCACTGAGAATATTAAAATGCTTTGATTTGTTCTGTGGTCTGAGAATGCGATGCAGCCACAGAACGTAAGACAGACCTGGTCATTTGTATGTCCCTGTTCTTCTTTGGATGCTCAGAAATCCTAGATACCCTAGATCTCAATATTTTTAGACTGATAGGTCTAGGATAATCCTCCTTCTCTGCCTATTTGATGTCTTGTGTTAAAACTCTGTTTCTTTACTATGGATTTAAAAGCACTGAGATTTCAGGAATACTTTAGAAGAGTTATCTACTTTCCTCTTAAAGCCTCTTTAGTGAACCTCTCTATAGAGGTCATTAAAATTGCATTAGGTTAATAGTTCCAGCAGAAAATATAGTTGTAATGGCTTTTACATTGCAAATCTTATTTTAAAGTTTGTGTATCTATCAGAAAGACACATACGGGGTTGGAATTTCAGTTCTCCACCTGGACCTGCAGGAGGATTTCCTTGCTGTAGTTTCTTTTGTTCCATCTGTTTTACAACCTGGTGAAAAATAAAATACAACAGTTGAAAAACTTAAATTCGTGAGCTTTCTCTGATGTGACATAAATGAATACACTTGTAACAAATTTCGCAGTCATTATGTAAAGCCTTGTTTAGTGAGTAAATGGCTGAGTTGAGATGCTTATGTTGTTTGCTGTAACTCTGAATATTAGACTATGTTTTGCTGTGGTGCTATTAGTTTAGAATTCAGCTGGGACTCCTACAAGAAATCAAGGTAAAGAATTCTCCAGAGCTGGGAACTGTCATGAGCTGTTACACATATAAGGATACAGAAAAGGGGAAAAAAAATATTCTGTCCCCATACATGTACCTGCTGAAGCTCTAGTTTCTGAGCCTGAAGCTGGTCATGCTGCCTCTGTAGCTCTTCCTTCTGTTTCTGAAGTTCTTCTGCCTTCTTCTTAAGTTCATCTTCCTGCTGGGAAATATGATTTTCAAATTCCTTCAGCTCATCCTCGGTGAAGAGCTGCTGCTGATCTAGTGTCTGCAAGAAAATACATACAAGTGTGAATACTTAGCCAGGAACACAAGTATATTTTTTATTATCTGCCCAACGAAATTCTTATCTGAAAACCCTCAGAACAAGACACGACACTGTAAAGGGTTAGTACACTCGCAGCAAAAAGCAAAATAGTAATTTCTCAGCTATTTTGTCTGCAAAACTCTACTACAGATTTAGAAGTAGGAGAAAACTATCCTCTTGCTTCCAGCTGAGCTCTTATCTTCCCTTTAAAGTGATTTATAAACAAATTTTCCATTTGAAAAGCATGTGTGAAAAGCTCTCCTAGAATCCCCAGGGTGGCGCCAGACCTTTTCCGTGTGTGTGAGGCCCATAAAGCTCACATCTGCATTACATTAGGCTGCTACATTTGTAGGTTACATTTAGCTAAGGCGCTTAACGACACACATACCAACACAGAACTGAAAAAAAGCAAAGGTCACAGACATGCCATTTGGTTTCCTGGTAGAGTGCTGGTAATGCTACTCTATGTTGTACTTGGAACACATTCTCATTACCTCCCAGCTGTCTGGCTCCAAAAATTCTTTTTTCTCTGTAGCTCGGAGGAACTCTTCCAAAGTCACTAGTCGGTCCTTGTTGATGTCAACCTATTTGAAGCAAAAAATTAAACTTAACCTAATGGGTGGGTTTTGGTGGAGCTAATGTTTAATTTCATCAAACAAATATCCTCAAATATAACCATTTTAATTGTTAAACTGTCCCATTTTCGAGGGATCACCCACAACATCTTCTGAAAACTTCTCACAAGCTTATATAGCTTAACAAAAATAGAATAAAAAAGTAAATCTTCACACTTTACTTCAAAAATCATTGGCTTTATTGGAAACATTTGTGTTCACAGCCCCAAAACTAACAGTGGAATGTATGACTTTTTTGAGAAAAATGTTCTGTAGATTTCTGGTAATTACTCTGACTCACAAAATTATATCCACTGTTGGATGGGGAGGTTCTGAATTGTGTCAGAATCCTTTAAGGGGAAGGGAGGAAACACTTCGCTTTATGACTAATAGAAGACCAGGCTTGCTCTGTTCCTCAAGCTTAAGGAATATGGTTGCACACAGAAAAATTATGAGTGGAAAACACGGCGGTTCAAAATATCCCCTTCCCTTTCCTCTGTCTCCTGAGGTGAAAACCCATCAGGTCTGGTAAAGGTATTCACTGTCACAGGTGATACCTTGAGCTCTGAGCTATCTTCTGAAGGGACCAAGGTGTGCTATATGAAAGAAGCCATTGCTCTATCCACCAGAATCTTAACCATTTTCCAAGTACCAAAGAACATTTATCGAGTTCTTCTCCGTTTGACACACAATTTACAGGGAACTTCTATTGCATCTCAGTATCTGCAAGAGACAGAGGCTATTGCACAATTCCTTCCCTGGAACTTCCTAAACAAAAACTAGTCAGCAGGCATTTACATCAAAATACAGGGACAGGGCTTGAGAATTGTTACTTTATGTGAATCCCAGCACAAACAGCATGCAGTGTGACAGGTCATCCCTTTCTGCTGCACTTGGACAACACTTCATGGTAGAACGGTATTTCTGGAACACAGAAGGAAACCAGCTCTAATGAATATCAGTCCCCACCTCATTCATTACATGTTCTCTCATTCTCAGCCTTTCTTCTTCCATTTCAACCATGTCATCCTCTTCATTCTTGGGATCATAAACTTTTTCTAGCTAAAATTCAGAATTAGTAAAAGTTAGTTTGAAGAAAGGGCTGCTCATTCAAACGACAGAGAATATCTGGAAAAGCAATGTGAGACTGTTAAAAACGTAAGTTTACCATTTTTGCAATAGAGAGTCTGTGTGTGTGTGTGTGTGTGTGCGTGTGTATGCAATTTTCCTCTTTCAGCACAGTACTTAAGCAACAAGTGGGCCTTTCTTTCCTAAGAATGAAGTTTTCAGTTAATTCATGTGGTCTGTTGCAATTCAGTGCTGTGGATGTTACAGTAAAGTTGACCTCGGTGTGCACAGTCTGATCCCTACATTTGATTCAAAGCAGGCAGAGGTTCCACGAGGTTTCTGGAATGGGAGCAAGGAGCTTTTTTACCAGAGCATGCAGTTGACCCTGTAAGCATTTAGGATATCACAAGACAAACTGAGTGCTAAATTTAATGGTCCACTTCTCCTCTTGCACAATGCCTTTCTGGAGAATCCATGTTTATTTGCTTCTACTTAGCTTTCTTAGGCATTGAGCTTCTCTTGCTTAGCTGCAGGTAATTTTAAGACCCCAGACTATTTGTTTTTAAAGTGAAAAACCTGCAAAACAGTGAGACATATGTCAAAAAAGACTGCCCTGTATTGAGGGGGGTTATGGCGAAATATTGTTAGAAATTTGTATTTGCAAATCATGTTTTTAAAAAAATTACTCTAGTTTGAATTTATAAGCTTATATATATACTGTATAGCACATTTCCTCCCTGACTCATTAAATCAGAAAAAAATATTATACTAGATGTTGACAGCCATAGTACTGGACCTTTGATTGGCAAATTTATCTTTCTTTTCTGCTATACCAAAACATAACCTACTGAAAAAATGAAGATGAATGCCCTTCATTTACCTATTGATTCTGCGATTCCCATCTTTGGAATTGCCATCATTACCCCTCTGGGTGGCAAAGACACACTGATATTTGCTTTTCATGACAACAAACCGAGGCTTAAAGAAACTAAGAGCCTGTCTACTTTCCCAGAAGTACATGTGCTGCAAACTAGACACAAAACATACAGAATTTCTGCAGTCACTTCCACAGCATGCTGTCCCTGAGCCAAGTCAGACAAGTGTGACCCTTTTTTCCCATAAGACTTGTTGAAAAACACTGAACAAGCACAGCTGCACATTTTCAGAATCTCAAAACCTCTACCAGGCTGCATCTAGGCAGAGAAGGAGTGCAGCTCTCTGCATTGCAATTTATACAGGTAATACCTATCCTGCAGATTATAAAATCTCAAACAAGCCTGTGACAGAGAAATACATGGGCACTAGATCTCTGATGTTTGATTCCTATTCTTCAACTACTTTATTTTGCCTGCTGATAGGTTCCGCATTTTTGTAGAACTATTAAGGATGCACAAAACTCAGCATAAATACGCTATTTTGTAGTCCAAAGTCACCAAATATACTTGGAAAAAATACAGACATTCCTGTAACCATTTACTAAAAGAAGTTAAGCTTCTGATTTTTTTTACCTCTTTAGTAAATAGGGCTTCTAATTCTTGCTCATCCAGGAAACCATCATTATTGACATCTACAAAAACAAGTGTTAAAATGCAAGTTGAGTGGGTACAGAAAATCACACATATAATAGACCTTCATGAGTTAAAAAAGGATCAGCACACACATCCCATGTGGATTAAAAACCTCATTTAACAAGCAACTGGTTACAAAGGTTGATTTTCTCTTTGAATTTTTATCAGGCATTGGCTGAAGCATACTGCCATTTTTGGTTGGTTGGACAAGTCTGGAGCAATAGCCCTACTTCTTAGATTAGCAAAGTGAAATAGGTCACCACAGGATTGTGCAGAGTGCAACTGCCAAAAAATATTACTGAGAACAAGTTGTTGCAATTTAACAGCTAAATTTGTAATTAGACTCAGAAGCACCCAAATTTTGCAGAAAAGCTTTGTTAACTGACAGTATGACTCTCCAAAAAACCTAAAGAATTATGTGAAAATCTATATAAATATGCAGCACTTAAAATAACTGTAAAATGACTTTTCATTACAAATGCCGAGAGGACAAGACTTGATAACTAATGATCCATCTTTTATCCTGCGTTGTATTCTGAATATTGTTATACAACCTCTGAAATTGAATGTCTACTTCAAATGTATGGTATTATGTAATATTTTTGTTTAATGGTTTCTAAGTTTTTTTAAATACTAAGCTCTAAGGCAAAAGGTTGTTTCAGCTACTTGTGTTTTGGTAGGATTTGCACAAACAAGCTAACAAGAATTTTCAGAAAATTCTTTCGAAATCTCTTTCTAGAAAGAAGAAACAAGATTTAATAACTATAATACATATTTATAAATTTTATAAACCAAGATAAGAGTTCAGACTCAAACTACAATACTTTTCTTTAACTAAATCATCATCTTTGGGATTAGTCAGTCAAATATATTGTTCAACCCTTTGCAACCTAGTGCCACACAGGATCTACTTAGGGGTACTTTATGATGAAGCATTTAACAATACCACAATTTAAGGTTACAAGATGATATAATCACATTTAAAGGAAAATGTCCACTGAGATGCATCCTCATGTCTGCTACTTCTACTACTTATTGTTTCTAGCTGCACATTGCTCAGAAACACAGCGGCAGGATTAGGGGGCATTTTTGGTTTTTGTTTTATCAAGAGAATCTGGATAAACCTCTTCTGAAGAGGCTTGGCACTTCTATGGCCATTCCAAAGATTAGGGGTGTCTGGTATTTATCTGCAGAGATGAAGAGAAAGCAGGTTTTCCCACATCACAGACACACCTCCGAGGATTTATTCCTAGTATGTAGTGTGCAAGCAAAGTTATAGGTATGGACAGCCCTCCAAGTACCCATGCTTCCCTGAGTAATCACTCCTGGTATTTGGCTGTAGGATTTTAGGAGTAGTTAAACAAAACCCTGTTTTCAAATTTTATGCTCCATTTAAAACTTTGCAGGAAACTAACAAACAATAACAAGTATTTTCTCCTCTGAACTATTCAGACTCATCCAAGTTGCTTGAAGTATAAGACTTCATCCTGGCATATGGCAAACTTGTCCTCAGCAGAATGTAAAAGAAATTAACTTCACTTGTTCATTAAATTAAAACTAAACCTCTTACCGTGCAATTTGAAAAATGTTTTGGGGTCAAATTCATTAGGATCTAGTCCATCTGCTTCTTCCCACACCTCTTTCAGTTGATCTTTGCTTCCCTATAGATTGGTTAAAAAAAAACTATTCAAAAGACAATTTAGTGTAATTTTTCTGCATTACCTTTGCACTATGGTTTCTCTGAAAGACTTTGTTTGCTGGTTAGTCACGTGGCAAATGGAATCAATAGAATTTTCTTTAATCCCCTTTTGGTCAGGTCTAATACATTCATTAGACAGAAAGGCCCAGGGAAAGAGGGAGTGTCAAAGAAATGCATATTCTGTGGAAAGAAGCACCTGTAATAATCAGTCATAGCTATACAGACTCATCTCGAAACAATAGCTGAAGGAAGTTATATTAATTTGCCTTTTACAGAGCAAATGGTCCTGTGATGCAGTTCCTTGCAGGCCAGGCACACCATGAAGGCATCCCTACAGTTTTGAATAATGTTCTGGCTTATTCCTCACGAGTTTCAGCATCTTTGTAAATAAGAATTCTGCCAGAAAATAGCACACCTGTACAGAAAAAATGGGGGTTTGTATAGTGGGGTTTGTAATGCTCTCAGCACTGACTGTGCCCACGCTCTGCTCCCATGTCAGTGAGAAGAGGCAAATGCTGAGAACAAACAAGATACACCCTTCTCTGTGTTAGCTTTCTCTCTCTGGAAAGGAAGGCTTCCACTCAGTCAGATAAAAAACAGGCTGTGGCCTTACAGGATGGTGAACTTTAGGGTGATCTCCATGTTTTTTCTTCATCTCCTCAAATTTGGATTCTTCTCGCTTCCTCTTTTCTTCATCCAGTGTTTTTAAATACTCTCTCCTCTCATGTTCTTTCATCATCTCATATTTCTTAAACTCCTCATGGCGGGTCTTATCGTAGTTTTCCAGGTCACTTGTAGCCTAAAAATACAGATACATGCAGATATGATTATGCCATATGACTGTGTACCACCTCTGACATCAAACACTGTATTGTTCAGCTCCGTGGGCAATGCTGGCCATTCTGCCATTCTCCTTTTAAATGCGGGGTGGACTAGTTGGGAGGGGTCCTTTCACATGACAGCGATGCAGAAACATCACCCCTCTGTTATTTTCACAGAAATTAATTTGCAAGGGTTCAACTGCTAGACAATTTTTGCAATTGCACAGTACAATATGAAGGCAGCAAGGTGTCCTTTCTCATCTGTTAGTAATAAATGAACTCAAGTAAGTCTCACTCTAATAGTACCATTAACTCCTTGATTACTTCAAAATGAGAACATATGTAGTTTATCCCACAGTGTAATGAAAAAAGTGCCTTCACTAATAGTGGGGGTTAGTTTGCAGTACCTTTGTGCAGATTAAATAAAATATAAAACAATTATATGGAGAGACAGGGTGAAAGTGAGGGGAGAATTTTTAACAAATATTGTATAGAGTTTAATGATATGTTGTTTTCACACAGGCCAAATGGTTTTTTGGTAGTGCCTTTCAAAGTTCATTTTTACACCTCATACTGTTTCTCCATGATTTACATCATAGTTTTCAGATTCACTGTATCTTCAAAAAAAAAACAATTGCAAAACAAAGACCCCTTAAAATGCCCATTACACTCTGTCAATATCTTGGCTGAGAAATGAAGAGACAAACCAATAAAATACATAATAAAAGAAAGAACTGCTTGAAGATATGCATCTCCTAGCCAACCAGAATTTTCCCAGAAGTGGTGCTCAGAAATGGCAAGAAAAATTTTAATATCTCTATAAAAATAATTTTACAGAAAATGGAGATAAAATTTTCCAAGGGTAAAAAAAGTTACATAAAAATTACAGGAAGCTAGAATTATAGATTACCTTTCGATTTATTTTGAAAATATCAAATCTGTCAAATTGTCATGTTGGGCATGCAGTAGTTTTCCCCTTGGGAAATGTATTTTTCTCTAGCAGTTGAAAAAAAGCCACGCAGTGCTTAACTACATCCCCTTAATAAACAGGCACTGAAAAAAAGCCCCACACCTGTGACTGATACTGAATCTGCTAAAGAGACACTGAATGCCATGCCCAATGTAAGCAATTTCTAATACTGGTATCTTAAATTCTACTCTGCTGTGGTTTTGCAGCTTGACATATATATATATAATAGAACCCAAAATTCATATGGCTAGGTTAGGGTTGATTACTCATGTAATTCTGTGAGACTACTGTATCATCTAAGAATAGAAATCAGAAAATACACTTGGAAAAAACATACCCCTATCTAAACTGTATTTAATTTAAAGACTTCCAGAAAGGTGTATTTTTTGTAGGTGTAGGTGTATATAAATGCAAGTCCTGATAATATGACATCCCAAGGTTTATGGGCTCTTTAGCATAATGCACACCTGACAACAGTTTTCCAGTGTGCATGGAGACAACTCATTTTTCTCTGAAAACGAAAACTGCCTGTCATTTATAAAAAGTGGTATATGAGAAAGGACTTGCCTTTACCAGAGGGAAAAAAGCATAATAAATAATACCCCAAATCCCCCATAGTAGTTCATATCTGGCACTCACTGCTTTGATCAGCATATCTAAGTCTTTAGGTTCGAAGGTGTCAGGATTCTGATGGTTCAGGTGCTCAAACTGCTTAAGGAGAGCCTGATGGTCTATGCCAGTGTCTGAAAGAATAAAGTACACGTGCAAAACACGAAAATAAGTTTGAAATCCAGCGAGATCAAGAAGTTAAAGTTTTTCATATGGGAGCTTGTGCCTTGTAAGTACCTCAGGCTCCCTGAGGCCTGGATAATTTTTTCACTGTTGGAGGAAAGTATAGCAAAATTTCTAAAGTTGTTTTTCCTGTAGGAGGTTGGCAAACTTAATGGCGATTTGCACTACAGCCCTTCTGATGTGTCAGTGTTGCATTGCACACAGTAATTTCACATGCACAAATTAAGGCTTGTGGTTCAGCAAGGAAAAGTACAATCAATTTGAGCTACATAAACTAAGAAAAATATTTATTTTCTTTTATATAAATGAGATTGTTGAAGTCATGATGTATCAAAGCTAAGAACTTGAATATTTACCCAAACCGGGAAAAATCCAACTCTTCTACCGCCCTGTACATTTTACAAATGACTTAGATCTGGCCAAAGTTTTATGTACAATATGGTATAAAAGTATAGCAAATCAGAGAAGCAGATATTCAGATTTCATTTGTGGAAAAAGAGAAGTGCAAGACAGTGGAAAGTTGGGTCTTCTGTCTAAAAGCTGCAAGCTATTTCTCTTCCTTATAACAGGGGTGACACCCAAGAGCATCATTAAAAAAACAAAAAAACTCAACTGAACACATTTCTAGGCTTTCCTACCCACAGGCTTTTCTAGCTGTTACCATGGCTTCTGAACACTAATGCTAGGTAGTAATGCTCTCTTAAGCAGCACACACTTTGATACGTTAAGTGCAACACTTGTGACAAGCTTTTACTAGATGGCTTAGCAAAGAATATTTTATTTGTTAAAAAAAAAAAAAAAAGAAAAAACAGAATTTCTGTTTGTGTGACAGTGTAAAACTGTCTGTTTTACATGGAATGTTGTGTTTGTATTATCACGAAACAGCAAACACTGGCCAAGGCAGATTTCAGCCATCATTCCTCCTTGGTGAGATCATGATTTCTGTTGAGATATATGTGCCTTTGCCTGGTTTTGAAACATTTTCACAAGTGTAATACTAGACTTAAGAAAAACAAACAAACGACAAAAAAACCCAGCCCCCAAACCAATTTTCCTCCATTTCTTATACTTAGTGGAAAAGGTTAATTCTTTTTGACAATATTTACTTGCCACATTACTGTATTATCTGAGACCCAACCCCCAGCATTCTTCTATCCTGTACTGATCAGTCTAGTAGGATCTTGGTGAAAATATTTAAAAACGCATCTGGATGAAGAACTGAATATATGCACAATATAATCTCAGATTTGTTTGGGATTTCTTTTTATAAATCTGATCCATCAGAGAGGGAAAAAGCAGGGGCATTTGTATGCTTTTTATTCTTTTTTTAGATCAGACAGAAGACTAAGCTATTAAGTGGTGTTCTGGGGCAAAGATTACCAGAACAAATAAAAGGAAACCAAACTGTTCTGCCTGCTGTTATTACAGAATGCTCCTGGTACCTATTCTCAGATGTTGCCTAGGCATGTAGATGCAGCTGTTCTTTGTAGGTAATCCGGCCATACTTGTATATGATGTGAAGTACTCATGGGCAAAGCTGACTGTAAACTTTACAAAATGTTTTCACGTCTTAGTAGTCACCTGAATATTCTGAACTGCAATAATCTGTTCCCAAATGCAAGATCTCACATTTATTTGGTAACAGATCTGAGCTGCCGGGGGGAAATATTTTTCTAAAGCACACTCTGTTAGTTACTATTGATTTAGGACAGTAGAGAGGGCTTGATGTAATCAGTCCATCAAACTTTAAGATACACAAAATTACTATGTACACAACCATTAGCTGCTGTCACCTGGCTCACTGTGAATGTCATCATGATGTCCCTGGACTGCTCGTCTGCAACAGGAGCACCATGCATTCAATTCCATGGGATCCTTCCCCATGACTTGCTAAGATTTTTAATAATAGAATAATAAAATAATGAGCCCTTTTTAGAAGAGTTTCTTTGTGAAAACACTGTTTCAGAAACAAGATCACGGAATCCATCATTAGGATCTTTGTTTATGAGCAACTAAATCTCTTCAAAAAGAAACCACTAATAAGAAATTTACAGAATTAGTTCTAAATGCATACTTTAAAAGTTCTTCAGTAATAGAAATAAAAAGGGATAGCACCTTTTCCTACACAAACATGCAGTGACCGGAATAATTAAAAAACTGACCCCCAAATAAGAAAAACAATCCTCTAAATATAAATGTTTAATGTTTGTTTTAAATCTGTACAATAACTAACTAGTGGAAAGGGGGTTAAAGCAAGACAATTAGGAAAACTTTCATGTTAACTGACTGTCCAAAAATAAACTTTCTACCTTGTAAAGACACGAAATGCTGTGTCATGTGTTCTTAAACAGAGCCCTACTATGTTACTGTTCTCAGTGAGTAATTATGAATTGATGCATTACAAAATAGAAAAGAAGCTGAAAAACAATTAGAAGCATCTAAAAATTTTATTTATAAGTATCTAATGTATTTATTTATAAATAACTGAACTTGTTTCTGTCAGTGAAAAATCCACTGACAGGAAGAAGTTTAGGTATTTATAAAACACAGATAGCTCTTCTCTTATCCCCAGTTTCCTATAAAGACAGGTCTTTACTGGCTCTAGGCCAGCTCAGAAAGGACACTCACTTTCAGCTTAGTTATTATTTTTGACAACAAACAAAACACAACTAATGAACTTTGGCATTTCTCCAACACAACTGCCCCACAACTCACCTCAGTAAATTTTGTATTCTTACCTTGAACAGAATCCATTTTAGCTTTAATTAACATTCTTAATCTTGCCACCTCTTGTCTTTTTAGTTCATCCAGCCGTGTTCTCACATGGTGGCTTACTAAATCAAGCTCTCTGCTTAGCTTTCCACTCTGTTGAGAAACAGAAGTTATGTATAAAAACTAGAAGAAAGTAGTTTTTAGGATTAGACATGAGCTGCAAGACAGCAGACTAGTGGCAGTCTTTGGCAATACTGTGGCACTCACTGTGAGAATCTCAACATTTTTCCAAAGAGCAGATTCAAAATTTTTATGCCTATGGTTATGGAAACAGAAAGGAATCCTAAAAGCTTTCTGAAAAGAGAATTTCTATCTTACTCCAAATTTCTATCGCTCTAATTTCTATCTTTGATCCAAAGAGCAAAACCATAACCTTGAAGGAGCAGTGCCTAATAATGTTTGTGACAAGTTTCTTGATCAAATGTTCTCAACTTAATTGAAAAGAACTGTGAGAAACACACAAAGTGCTGTGTTCTTCACATTCCCTCGATGAGGGCTGTAAAAGTTGAGGGAAAGTACAAACACAGCAACAGCTACTAATGTGTATTGCAAGACCCTTGAAATGAACAGCAATATTCACGGGCTACACTAGATGGAGCACAGAAGAAAAAGAAGCTGAAAGCTGCCAACAGCAACATGAGGGATTAAAGGAAACACAAAAGGCAGGATCTCCTCCTTAAGTCTGTCACTTTAGGCTGTTTCCTTCCTATCCCTTGCTGAATTTCTAGCTCATAAAGGGGGAATGCAGAACAGCCACCACCTAGAGCCAGGAACTAAAGAGTAAAAGACAACAAGGTGGCCAAGACTTTGGACATAGTCTCTGTGGATTGGTACAAAAGACAGGACAACAGCAGAGAAAGACAGAGGTCTGGTTTATTCCTATATACACCGACATTACTTCTTAGCACAACTCAATATCTCCAGATGTTAAAATCTGTCTTGTAATTCTTTTCCATGTCATCATATACATTTGTGACTTACTATCTTAGTCTGAGAAAGCAAATATACCTCTGTGTTCAAAACAGTGTTCCAAATTACTCAGGAGGCAACTACACATGAAAGCTACAATTGCAGCCGTTTTGATGTATATAAAGATTCACCTACCTGCAGAAAGTCTGAAACTAGCTTTTTTAGGAGATAGGCAGCAGGCAGAAACTATGCATTCAAGTGACTGTTGTTGCTGGGGTTTCTTATGCTATGGAATATTCTTTAATGAACAGAAGTTCTGCTGTCCCTTAACTACAGGCAAAGATCTAGTAAAATACCTAATTAAGTAAAAATTAAATTTAAGTTCACAGAAATTGAGAGGAGTATGGGAAAAAAAAGAAAGAAAGAATACAACATATATGGCTCATGATGATGGATTTAATTAACCTTAATTTAGCTCTTTTTTTCAAACCTACCTTTATTTCCTCTATGTCAGCAGTCTGGAGTTTCTCCCTGAAATGTTTATCAGTTTCCAAGACATCTATCACTTGCCTGAGATATTCATCATAATAAAGTCCTGTATCCTTAAAGAAAAAAAAAAATAGGTCAAATTGAGAAAAGAATATACTGACAAACATTTAGCCCTGTTTAAATACAATTATTGAACTGACACTCTAATCTCAGCAACACAGGTATTATGCTGTCTTACATATCTTAGTTTTTTCCCAGTTGCATCCTTGCCCTATAGCAACTTACGATTCATTTGTTTCAGCAACTGACAAGAGAAGAAAATTGTTTAGGAACCCATGTAATATGCAAACATATGTCATGTTAATATAGCGTGGCTTTTATAAAACAGTGCAATTCACTCATTAGTGTTATATTTGAAACATGGAATTGGAATCAGCAAGCAGAATATCTTAGGCCACCACCCAGTCCTTTGAAAAAAGTCTCTGTGGAACAGTAAGTTCTTCCTACTGTAAGCTGGGGAATCCCTTCCACATGCCACCTCACCTTTAGCAGCAAATTGAAAAAAAATGAAAGAACAAATTTAAGCAGAACCTCCCTGTAGTAAGTAGATGGCAGACCCTGTGACAATCCTGGCTAACATTAGTTTCCTTCCTGCAAGTAACTCCAGTAAAGAACATGTAAATTACAGAAAGGGAGTTTCCTACCCCCAGATTACTGACAATTAGGAAAAACACTTGGCAGATAAATTTCTTCACACTTACTGGATTTTCTACCTTCTCTCCTTCTACATGACCTTCTCCTTTGACTTTTGTCTTATCTATGTCTATAGGTACAGCTTCCAAGGCCAGTAGGAGACATGTCATCAGCAAAAGACACTGCTGGGGCAGGACAGATAGCCACTTCATCTGAAATGAGACAAAAATTAATATAAATTATGTTTTCATACTGTACTGATTAGAATTTTTTTACATTCCTACACAGATGCCTGTAATACCCCCTTCCACATGACGTTCTGCTCTCAAGGAACACTAAAACTCAAAGAATTAAATACATCTTTAATTTTTAAAGGCCATTGTTATGCAAACGTATTTCCTCAGTTAGAGTTGTGTGCCAAACCTAAGTTGTACTGTAAATGGTAAGAGGTTTGTAGCCTCTGGAGGTATTATCAATAACAGGTGAGAACACCTGTTTGGGATGTCCAAGTCTCACATAACTAATATTGACATTCCTACTCTGATTATGTCTTTGCTGAATTTATTGACCAACTCCTAAAGGCAATCACTGACACTGAATCAGATCTTAGTGTAGTAATGCCAGTGGATTTTACGTTTCAGTAAGTCAAGATCCCCTCCAAAATTTATTTGCAGGAATTGTATTTTACAACCCATGTTATATCTGTATTTCAGGTTGACAGAGTTCAGTGAAAAAAGTGTTGCTGAGGCTAGGGCTTTATTAAGCCAGTCTCTCCTAGACTTACTTTATTGTCTTATATGGATCTAATTCACACATAGTTTGATGAACACTGAGCACTCTGAGGTCTTGACCTCTGTTGTCTTCCCCTCCATCAAATATGGTTGAAAATTCAGTCAGAAACTGATAAGATGAAATACTTATATGGTGTGAATATAAAAATCCAGCTAAAAGAAGTAATGATGATGATCCAGCACCTGACAGAAAAGTCAGACTCTTGAGACAATCTGGCCAGTTCAGCCTGTGAACTCCACAGTCTCTGGATAAGGTATAAAAAGTCTGAGCAAACTCCAGTGCTCCATTAGTAACATAATTCACCTCCTGGAACATGAAACTTGCTGGCCAAAGACTGTCTAAAATTAGCTTAGGTATGTCAAAGAAAAAGACGTAACATTCAAGAAATGTGCAGTCAAATCAAAAGTATACCTGCTACGAGGCGAATTTCTGTGCAAGGGCTTTAGCTGGTCATGCAAGTAATTCTGTCAAAAGTACTTATGTCCACCAGCAACAAACCTCTCTTTAGGGGGAGGGGGAAGAGGGACAAACTGTAATTATGGTGTCAGTGCCAGTTTTCCTGACTACATGATCTGGTACTTGACAGTGAAACATTGCTTTTGCTTGGATTAAGCTGCCCTTTACTACGGCAATAAATACACATAATGTTACGTATTCAATATTAAGCATTGTTGACACCCATTATTCACCCTTACCCAATTGCTAGGAAAATGAAAGCACTCTTATAATGAAACAAAAAAAAATAGAAGAGGCACACAAGATGTGTAGTGATACTCTTTCTTTCTTTTGTTGGGGACGAGGAAATAGCTGGAGATAAAAATACACATCCACTTATCCATCTATTGTTTTATATGTCAAAGGTTCAAGAATTACAAGAATTCCCTGAAACTGTTTTTTCTTAATCACTTCTTCAGCACAAGGAGCCTAAATGGATTATGCTCTGCAAATACCTGTTACTTTACTTAAATGTAATTTTAAAATTAATTTTAAAAATTACTAACATCTGATCATTCCCAGATGAGACAGCAGGAGCTATTGTTGCTGCCATATTGAGCACATGAGATTCAACATCAGCCCTACTGTCAGATCCACAAGTCTAATTAGCTTTGCCTAGGTTATGCCTTGACAAGCATGCAAACACACAAAAACCCCAGGCCCAGACTGATTTGCTGGAACTGGTAAGGTAATTTCTATACTTCTACACAAGCTTGCAGGGATTTACAGAGCTGATGAGTGAAAGAGTTCTTTATTCACTGTTGCTTTTAAAGAGGCCAAAGTTCCAGTACTTTGGATGGTTTTAATTACAGAGTATTGTATAAATGCTGTGCCTAGGTTTGTTAATTTCAACAGGATTTAATCCCAGAAAATGATAATAACTAACAAATACTAGGTTTTCAAGTCATACTCCTGATGTAGATGCCAAGACTGAGTATTTCTGAGTACTTAACTGGAGAACTTTTGTAAACCAAAAGTTGTTTTGCCAAGTTAACAGATTTGCCGAGAAGTCTCAGGCCAGGCCAGGCTACAAGGGCAAATCAACAATGCTGTTGGAAAGTCCCAAACTAGAGCCATCAGTTGAGTCTGTATCCATTAGTGGCACAGCTCATTTTATGTACGGATAACAATAGTAAGTTAATATATCTTATGCAGGCCCTCAGTTCTTTTAGCTGGCAGACAACCATCACCCTACTGTCACTTAATTTCTTCTGTCGTGCATGGACAAGATCAACTGATTTTGACCTCTTTTTTCCAAAAGTAGATTGACTCTGACACCAGACATAGCGTTCTCTGAACATTGATGCTTGTTATTTCATCCTTACCAAGCCATATTGATGTACCTGTCAACATACAAACACAGCTAGATCACCACATGAGCTTTAATACAATGAATGGGAAGTGGAAATAGTTTAACTTGAGCAGCAGGTTCGATAGAAATAGAAAATAGTGTTTCTGTAACAGACTACCTATAACATGATAAGCATGGCACGTAGTTGCATAGATAACACATTGCATAAACCATCTCCTCTCTGAACCTGTCATCCATTTATCTCATTCAATTACCCCCTTAGTTTTTGTATTGGAAAATATGTAAACAATTTATTCTTAATTACCATTTTCATATTATAACTCTCCAAGTATGATCACCAGCCTAAAGAGTACCAGCTTACTTACCGATTCCTTTTATGGAAGCTTTTCCGTACCTTTGATCATGCTTGTTACTCTTCCCTCAATCTTTTCCAGTCCTTTAATGCCTGATTTGGAATAGAACCTTGGGCGGCCTAGGCTATGCTACAGATTTTATTGGAGCATTGTTTCTTAACAAAAAAGGTTTATAAACTCTATAGGTAGGACTAAGAATATTTGCAAGGTGATGGTTCCCTTTCAAAGCAGACTGAGATTCAGTTGTGAGGAAGCCACTGTATAGGCAATGCATATGAAACAAAACAAATAAAACTCAAAATGTTTATAAAGTATGTGAGTATAATAAATATATATACTCTCAGCATTTTTAGAAGCATTTTTAAAAGGTTATGTATATTTGAAGTATTCCTTTTTTAAAAATGTAGCCTTCTGATAATGCTAAAAATTTGGACCCCAACAGACGGCTATTTTTCCAGCCAAACTATTTTCATATATACAAAATTATAGTAATAAAAGCAATTTAGTATTATTATAGACCACTCTAGTTATGTAAGGTGTGTAAACAGTGTTTTAGAAAATTATTATGTGGCTATAAAATGAGCATGCTCATTTCAGGTAAGACCAACAGGTGAGATGAAGTGAGATGAAGAGAAGCCAGAAACTCAGGTGCTCACCATAGTTCTGGTGTTGATTCATTCTTTGCCTAAGGCAAGTACTAAAGCCAACACTCTCAATAATAACACCCAGCCTTTGATCCATTTTAAAGACATAACTGATCTCTTTAAAGCTCCTGAC
This sequence comes from Empidonax traillii, assembly GCF_003031625.1. Taxonomy (NCBI): domain Eukaryota; kingdom Metazoa; phylum Chordata; class Aves; order Passeriformes; family Tyrannidae; genus Empidonax; species Empidonax traillii. The sequence continues at coordinate 500,472 of NW_020955603.1, read as the reverse complement.
CTACAATTTCTGGTAACATGAACAGTTGTGGTTTAGGCTTAAGGGGGATACACTTAAATGTTTAAGTCTTTTGCCCTTGCAACTCATGAAACCTGATATATAAAATGTCCACACTCAATGAAACAACTGAGATAAAAGTAACTGTGTTGGTCTGCCAAACCTCATGAGGGACCACTGATCACCACCAAATTTAGTATGGGCAACTGGAGCTGTATCATCCTTAACTACCTCTGCAGTAGAATCAACAGAACTTATCAAAAGTCCTAATCAAAGTACCACTGGGTCTGCTGAGTTTCTGTGGAATATGTGCTCATGGGCAATTTGGGTTTCCTTGGAAATACCAACCTTTGTAATTACATACTGTCATACATAATGGGAAATGCTGGATGATATCACAACATGTTCATATCTATTTGATGTAATAGGCTGCTCAGGAAAGATTACATCAGGCAGTTTCGTCTCAGGGTTTTTATTGTAGCTCTTTTGATAAAACAGGCTAAAAATTTCATACATACCAGAAAGAATTAAAAGTAGAGAAATCCAAAATGGATAAGCAAAAAAGATCTCTATCATTGCAGCTGACTTTGCAAACTACTATGCCTAACACAGGACTTCCCATAGTATTTTGAGGAACCCAACTGTCATGTAACAAGTAAATTGGAAATACATTTATTAGAATAAAAAATAATTATCTAGTGAATAGAGAGCTATTGTATTTAGGTATCTATTAGTTCAAGACTATACTCATCAAAATTGCCTTAAGAAAAGCAGATGACTAAGATTTGCATCAACTTTAGCAGTATGACAGTCACAGCTGAGTCACTGAGCACATTCTACTCTGACCTGTATTAGAAGACAGAAACCAGGCCCATTGCAAATTCTAACAATAATCAGGTAAGAGGGAAAAAAAAAAAACAACAGCATGATACTCAAATTCAGCAGCTAGAGGGAAGAGTGAGAAAAGGATGAGAGGAAAATTGGGGTTCCAGTTTTTGTTCCACTAAGCACTTTACTATTAAAGAGTTCATTCCACTCTCAGCCTGCTACCAGCTACCTTCAAGAGTTATGGACTTCTGAGAAACCCATTCTGGGATGCCCATCCCTTCCCAGGCATTTTGAGTGCATCCATGTGTCTGATCCAGAAATGTGGTTTCCTCTGTATTAGAGCCACCAAGCCAACAGTCAGTCCTGGTGCTGCAGAAGAGAAGCAATGTCCATTTGCTCGTTGCCATAAGGGGTATAAGGCACAGCAGACGCGCTCCTGCCCTGCCATGGGGAACGTTATTATTAATATTCTTTCTACTTCTATACAGTTTAATACAAATCTAAACACTTATGGACCTGCCCAGCTAACGAGTTATTTTCTTATAGACAGATGGAGAGAGTTCATGTTACAATTGCCATCTGGAAAGGAAGTGATTTTAGTCAAAGACAGGTAGCCCACCTACATGAAAAGGTAGCACAACTGTAATCTGCTGGTATCAGAAATCAATCTCATCTTTCCAGTAGGGACAAACCAACATTTCTACTTGTAATACATAAAGAGAACTAATCATAAAAGTAGTGCTCTAGAACTGACAAGTACTGTAGATTATAAACAAAGGCAATATCATAAGCTTCCAGAAAGAGGAAAAATAAAAACTTCTCTTAGTATAAAGTATTTTAAAAACCAGATTGAGAGCTAAAAAAATGAGACAGCAGAAAACAGAGACACCAATGCACTTGCATGAACAGAAAAATACAATTGGAAAAGGAAAGCAGCAGGTTGTCTGCCAGCAGTCTTGATCTCGATCCCACCAAAGTTAATCACAAATTCCTATCAACTTCAGCAGAACAAGATCGAACATCTGAATTATGAAGAGCTACAGGCTTTGAGAGGTAACTACAAAATGCTGCTTCTAAAGTTTGTTGTAGCAACATTAACACAAGCTGCTAAACATAGCATTAGCACACTTATTTTATATGGCTGCCAGGTATTAATAATACAAACCCAAAAATTTACTTCTCAGTAACGTAACACCTATTGCCCAGAAAACAGCATAATTCTGGTACTGACATATCCACCACTTTCCTAAAACATATTTGTGCTTTTCAAAGAAGTAACACCCCATGCCAAATTTTCTAAAATTGAGATAAACAAAACCATATAGTGAAACCAGGGTGCACATGTAGCAGCTCAGTGAGTGATTATGAAGCAAGAATAGCACAACACTGTAACTGTCATATTGCACATTTGCACTTGCCAAAGCCATGTGTACCATGGGGGGCAATGAAAACATAAATCCATACTGACATAATGCACAAGTAAGCCTACCTATTCAAAAAATATTACATATGCCTGCTGTATCTGATATGGAAGTAATTAAACCTGTGTGAGACACAGTGCAGATGTGCAGGATGACAGCAATGTTCTCTCTGGTCATGTACTGTGACTTCCTATTTTTATGCTGTAATTCAGAGAAATGAAGACTCTTCATTGGCAGTGCTGAATTAAAAAAAAATACACAAACAGGAAATAGATAAAAGAGATCTACTGATTTTCATCTTTCTAAGAATATTCTAACCTCAGTACTAGATTGAGATCTGACCTATGTAAAGTACTACTTCAGCAGTCTGAGCCAGCAATGTAGCACCTTGAATCTGTTTTCACCTCTCTGAAAGAGTGATATACCTGCCCATATTTCACAGTTTAAACAGGGAATGGTTATAGATACATGGGCTTTTCCTTTAAAAAATTATTTGCAAATACAGAAACTGATTTTACTCATAAAATCTTTTAAAAAATTACATTAAATGTTTGAAATTATGAGAAACAGATTATTCTTCTGCCATATTTTGTGTTTGGAAACACCAGTGTTAGTTCCTCCCAGTTTTTTTCAGGAGGAGAAGTTGCCACACAAACACTGTAAGCTATCATACTTTAAGCAAGGACAAAGTCAATGAATCAACAGTTAATGCACTTTCTTCACAGTTTGTCCAATGAGTTAATCTGGCATTAACACTGATGAAACGTGGCAACAATTTTGAGAAGCAAGTGGAAAAACCTGTTTCTGCTCACAGTGTTAAGCTAAACCACTGGCTGTGGTGAAGGTGTCTCTTCACTGGGTCATCAATCCATACATCCAGGTTGCTCACTGAAGACATGAGCAGCAAATGACATGAAAAGGGAAATGGCTACAAGCTGCAGTAGTTTTCCCTTTACAAGCTAACATTCAAAATACAGAAACACCTGCATACTTCCCTTCCCAAATGAAAACTCATCCTTTAATAAGTTAATATGCAAGCTATTAACTATTACAAGCTAGCTATTATTGCTATATAATTACATAGAGTATTTTATTATCCTTCAAGTATTATTTTCTGTTAAAGTTGTCTACTAACACCATGATTCAGGTGTTGCTTCTTTTTTTCCTAGCCAATATCCAACAGGTTTCACACTGGACATGCTGTCCTGATCTTTTCTTTGAGCACATCCCCCTCAGTTCTCTACACCAGGAGACATTCCTTACTTTTTCAAAGAAGTATTTTGATCTTGCATGTAAATAGTTTCATATAAAACAGTACTATTTAAGTACATAAAGGCAACGAAATCCTTTTTTCTCATCCTGTTTACTTTGCTTAAATTGTTTTGAGTTGGATTTGTTGTATTTTTTCACTGCACTTTAGCTGCTCCATTCTCTTTACAGCTAAAAGCTGGCTGATGATACAGCTTTTTTTTTTCAGCTTCCCAGAAAAGAGAGCGTGCCTTGACCATGCCCAATACCACATTTGCTGACAGAACCTCCCTTTAAAAAATGCACTTCAGCTGTTTTATTAAATGAGTCACCCAAATGCTGGGGGATACGATATAGTAACAGAAACTATGACTGCTAGAGTGGAAAAGAAGCAATTTTATGTTGAACAACATAACAATGTAAGATAATATCACAAAACAATACACCTGTATGTCCAAACCCAAACAGGGCATAGAAGCAAACTGTGTGTCTGCTGCTACACCTGCTTAGCTCTGTCATAAGTAAAGTCTGAGAACTATCTTTCTTCTTGTTGCAGTGTTAACTGTTCATTATTTAAAAACCTGTGTGCACACACAAATACACACACATATTTATAATAGCATCTGCCTCTAAGGAACTTCCCTATCCTTGCTTCAAACAAACCAAAAAAAAAAAAAATCAGTGTCTACAAAGCTGCCTTAATAACTGAATAATGATGAAATATTAGTTCTTGTTTCTCAAAGCAATTTCCTTGATTTTATCAATTCTTCCCAACAAAGCTGGCTCAGAAAAAGATTTATGAAGCCAACAGTCAAGCAAAAACTTGTAGTGAATTCAATACATACTTGATAAAAATCTTACCAACTTCAAAAGCAAATAAGAAAATATAAATTACTGGTAAAAACACGGCTTCCTGCACTATAGTTTCAGTTCCCACACAAACCACAATACAATGGAACACCTGAAATCTCACAAATTCATTTTTCATAAATGCAAACGGCAATTTCATCAGTGCTGACGTAAAAGCAACCTCAAATATGCTACTACATGCAACCAATTTATTGGCTCAAACTCTATCACAAATCAAAAAGTATTTCAATTATCCTAACAATTTGCATTTTATTCTAGTCAACAACAAATGATGCTAAAGTAAATCTTGAATGCCCCAGGAGCTCAAGGTACTTTTTTCTTCTCTCAAAACAAAAATACAGAATAACTATCCAGAAGAAATCTATATCTAATGATATGGAGCCAGATTTGAAAATATTTAGGCACTTAATGATAGCTGCCAAATGAGATTTATGTCTGCAATTTGCTAATTCCCATTGATTTTTACTTGCTTAGGAACCCAAATGCGCATAAATGTCCCACTCTTGTTTTATAAATAATATAAGGCAGAGGAAATGCAATGATGAAAAGGGTATATATATATTTTTGAATTACCCTTGGTGAGTAATATTTACAACTTCATATGATTAAAACAGTTCTAATGAAATGCAGTTTCTTTCATTCTTCCCACCGTCAAATCATGTATAGTACATAAGAGCAAAAACTGTTGAAATGAACGTGAATTTTGCCTCCGACTTCATTCGGTTTGGCATTAGCACCTGGTCATGATTTTAGCCACATAAAAGCACACCCCTATCCAAAAGGCTTGTGTCTACTACGTAGCAAACAGGAACTTCAGAGAAATCTCTTCTGCTAACTGAGTAATCAAACAGCCAAGAGCACAACACCTCAGCAGATAAAACACCTCTGCGCGCAAGAGTTCAAATCATGGCAGCTCTGATAGAGGCTTTATCTTGGATTTTATCTTTCTTATGTAAAGTGCTTTTGTTTAGTCAGCACAGCACTAGAACTATGCATCAATATTTCCACACCTCTAACATTTGAGTCACTGTAATTTACATGTTTTATTTTCTGAGAGAACTACTGCTCTCCCCTTTCATGGCTAGCATTTCATTTCTACATGTATCATTTGGGGGGTGCAGCTTTTGACAGAAAGCCTTTAACTTGGCTTACATAAACAGAAAGTTTACATCAGCAGCACTATGCAACCAAGGTATGAAAACTTTGGCTTAGTCTTATGAAAAAAATAATTCTTTTTGTTGCTGTTGCTTAGTTTTATTTGTCTGATGGGATTTTCTGAATACAGTTTCAGATTCCAAATAACTGTAGCTCAAGCAGTATTACAGCATCAAACAAATTTATGCGAGCTGCCTTTTTATCCAACTACTAATGAAAATTTTAAGCAGACCCAATGGGCAATATTAATTTATAATTTGGTTTCCCTGGGTTTTTTTCTTTGTATTAACTATCTTGGTTAGAAGTGAATGAGACTCACATTGTTCTACACCAACACAATTTGTTTACGGATAGACTTATGCTACTCTTTTTTATATAATTATCTTTCTTATCCTGAAATAAAATACTGCTAACATCCAAGAGAATACAGTAGTGAGTAAAAGAGAAAATAGGTAACCACGGGTAGGAGGTAGGGTACATAATCAGGTTAGTAATCCACAGTCGTGGTGGACGTGGCACTGTGACTGTGCAAGACCATTGTGTAGCAAATGACAATTAGAGATACAGCTGAATCCTAAGTGCTCACAGAAATGCAGGCTTCTCCCATAAACTTTCTGTGAGTTTTAAGCAGAGGTCCATAAAGGTTACAATAAAACCTGGATTCATAGTTTTTGAGTGGCTCTTCCCCTCCTATCCAGTGTTCACAATAGGAATCTTCCCCATGCTGCTCTGTCTGGTTGAGAGGGACAGTCACTTCGGAATTCCGAGTACAGTTGCACCAGTACTGAGTCAACTACAGGACTTTTCTTGAGAGTGGGAGAAAACAAAATGACCAAAGAAAACTCCACAAAAGCAAACCACACTGAAGTTGATCCCATGGGTGCACAGGTACTTCATTGTTCATATGGTGATGGCCCCGTGTTGAAACTACTAGATGTTATCTGTCCACAGCAAATACTTGCAACTCAAACAACAGAGGCTTTTTTCTCCTACAGGCTTCCTAAAAAGTGTTGCCAAACACAAACTCTTTTGAAAACCTTAGCCATGTTCATTTCATCCATAAAACGTAACCTCTCGAAAGCCATATCTCAACTTTTTTCCTCTTTCGGAATATTTTCTGAGTGCAGTGGCCAGCCTAGCACTGGAATATTTTATGGAGCTCCTCCAGTGGTATTACAGTAATAGTACAGTAAGACATTCAGCTCTGGGGTCCCCAGCACAACAAGGTCATCGATCTGTTGGAGCAAGTCCAGCAGAGGCAACCACGGTGATTAAAGGGATGGAGCACCTCTCCTACGAGGAAAGGCTGAGAGAATTGGGAAAGAGAAGGCTTTGGGGTGACCTAATTGCAGCCTTTCACTACCTGAAGGGAGCCAGCAGGAAAGATGGAAAGAGACAAGGGAGATGGATTTACAAGGGCATGTAGTGACAGGATGAGGGGGAATGGCTTCAAATCGAAAGCGAACAGGTTTAGGTTACTTAGAAATTCTTTACTGTGAGGTTGATGAATCACTGGAACAGGCTGTCCAGAGAACCTATGGATGCCCCATCCCTGGCAGTGTTCAAGGCCAGGCTGGATGTGGCTCTGAGCAACCTGGTCTAACAGAAGGTGTCCCTGACCAAGGCAAGGGGATTGGAACGAGATGATCTTTGAAGTCTCTCCCAACCCAAACCACTGTGTGATTTTATGACAGTAACGCTGAAAAGCTCTGCCCTTTCTAGTGAAATTAGTCGAGCCCAAGTTTCCCCTGCGGTTGTGCAATTACCAGCCACACAACATTTTCCCGCTGCAGCCGCTGCCAGCTCTGCCTTCCCTTCCCCTGGCGCTCTACAGCGCTCTGCAGCTCACCCACCGCCCGGATCCGCGGGTACCTGCGGCCGGAGGGATGGAGGGAAGGATGGAGGGAGGGATGAAAGGGACACGCACACACCTGGAGCCGCCCGGGAAAACTTCAGCTGCGCTGCCCCGCACGGGAGGCAGCCCCGCGATTTCACCGCGACCCCCCGGTTCGAACCCGGCAGGCGGGAGGGCGGCGAGACCCCCGCAAACCCGCCCCCCTTAGCCCCCCGCGCCTCCGACAGCAGCCGCCCCGCCGCCGGGGCCTCCGCCGCCGGCGGGGGCACCGGGACGGGTGGCGCTACCTTTGGGTCCCGCTGCGGCGGGAGAGGAGCCGCTGCTTCTCAACGTTGAGGCGCCTGCTGAGGGCGGGGGCCGAGGGGCGAAGCGTGCCCGGGTGTCCCGCCGAGCGGCCGCGGGTGCCGGTGCGGTGCTGGCTGCTCGGAACTCAGTGCTCGGTGCGCGGTGCTCGCTGCTCGGTGCGACAGCCCCACGGCGGCCCCGCGCCCGTTGCCATGGGCACAGCGCCCGCCCCCCGGAGCGCCGCCATTGGCCGGCGCTGACCCCTCGCGGCCGTCGCGGAGCTCCCCGATTGGCCCGGCCGGCCCCGCCGGCGCGCGGTGACGCGCGCGCCGCCGCCGAGCAGGGACGTGGCGGGGCCGCGGGGGGCGGGGCCGGGCCGCGCGCCTCTGACGTCATCGGGGGCGGGGTATGGGATGGGGAATATGAGGGATGAGGGTCGATGGAGGTCCTGGGTGTCCGACGGGTCCTCTGAGGTAACCCTGGCGTTGTCCTCGCACCTCGAGCGACAATTCGCGCCTCGTACCCCGTGGCACGCTGTGCGAAGCTCTCCGTCGCAGTAAATCGCTGCCGTTCCTTGTCCAGGCGCGAGCCGGCATGTAGGAATTCGAAAGTGCACCCTTTTTTGTTATCCCTGTTTCTTTTCACTCATTTGAGCCTTCAGAGCTAGTTTCCCCTTCCTCTTAGTGGTTTTTCATTGCTCTTAGGGGAGAATAGTCTTGGCCTCCGTGCAGATCAAACAATTTAGGCAATTATTTTCAGCTTGCACATTTGTGTAAGCTTGAGGTTTGATTCGTGTTTTTCCATTCCCAGCTGTTTTCAGAGTGTGGTACCTGTGTGGGACTTTTTTGACAACTACTTTCTGTACGTTCTAGGTGTTTATTCTGCACTAGAAGTGCTCAGAAAATACTCAGGAAAGTTATTTTTAGGTAAATGCTAGCTGCGATATCAAATGGACTGCAGTTCCTATGAAATACTGATTTCTGCAATAAGCAATGGTAGTGTCTCAATACCGTGAGCCTGTACTCCCCTTTAAAGAGATGTATTGATATGTACAAATTATTGAAGAACTTTTACCACTGCGTTGTATTTCTGTTACTCTGATTTATGAGATAAGCGTCCACAAGTTATTTTTTTTAAAGAAACTGTTGCAATACTTTATACAAATCAGAGGAAAAAAAATAAATTATTGTGGGATTTTCCTCAAAACTGCCAGAAGGTCAAGGCTTAATTATAACAAGTCCAAAGTGGTGGTTGAAATTGTAGCTTCTGGGTTATGCAGGTAAAATAAAATGGGGCTGTAAACTGTCTATGATGACATCTGTGGTAACAAAGCTGTTCCAAGAAACCACTCTCTCTGCTTTGTTGGAAGAGTCAGAGGCAGGTCCTGTGTGGGAACCTTCCAGCAGGTTTCCAGGGAGAACCTGCCCTTCTCAGCTGCCTGCCAGAAGGTGGCTTGGAGGCACACTGCAGGGCAAGGTGACATCACTGAACACCCAGCTCAGCTGCCCTGAGGACAAGCTGTGGCAGGACCAACAAGAGCCTTGCTTGGAGGAGAGGAGTGTCCTCGTGGGACAAGGGGAGAGCAGTGACAGCCATTTACTGTGACTTTAGCAAGGCCTGTGATACCCCCCCGCCCCCAGTGTCCAGGTGGGTGAGGCATGGACAGGAGAAGGGGACTCCTGTGCAGTGTGCCTTGTGCTCAGCAGAACAAATCCTGGGAAGCAAGGGCAATGGCACTCACAACAGGAGGGATATTTTTTTTTCCTCCTCCACTGCCTCTGCCTCTTCTTCCCACTGTTCCCTGGCAGCCTTGACCTTCCCAGCCATCCCACCTGGGTTATGGTAGGGTAGGATGTGCTTCCCAGGACCTGGAGCAGCAGGGCACTGGCACGGGGAGGATCACGCTTGGGACCCTGGAGGTGACCTGTTGGAGCTGCTCACCTCTATTCCTGCAGCTCAGCGGAGTTTTCCTTGGATGCTGCCTTTGCAGAAGAGCTGGGAGATACTAAATACAGATGAGGGATGTGGTTCAGGCAGGTGGTGTGGTGCCAGGGGGCTGGAGAAAAGCCCTTCTGCTGGTGGTGCTGGAGGCTTTGAGGCTGGTGTGGTGCCCGTGCCTGCGTGGCCATGGCAGCGTGTCCTTATGCAGGGTGAGTGTAGTGAGGATCAGGGTGGCTGTCAGTTGGTTTTCCCACAGATGCAACTGTTCTCCAGCTAGCTGTCCCCTCTGAAAGAGCTGGGGTTGTTCAGCCTGGAGAAGAGAAGGCTCCACAGAGATCTTGCAGCACCTTCTGGTACCTAAAGGGGGCCTACAGGAAAGCTGGAGAGAGACTTTTTTGCAAGGGCAGGTAGTAGGGTAATAGTGATAGGACAGGGAGGAATGGCTTTAAACTGAAGAAGGGTCGATTAAGATTTGAAAGAAGGAGGAGGTTTTTTACAATGAGGGTGGGTAAACACTGGTGAAACAGATTGCCCAGAGAGATTGTAGGTGTAGATGCAGAGGTCAGGTTGGATGGGCTCTGAGCAACCTCAACTAGTTGAAGATGTCCCTGCTCACTGCAGAGAGGTTGGACTAGATGCTCTTTAAGGTTCCCTCCAAAAACCCCAACCCCTTGTATTATTCTGTGATTTTGTAGTTTTAGAAAAAATAACCAGCTGCTGAAAGATAATAGTTTGTTTTTTTTTTTTCTTCTCACAGGCCCCATGCTGTTCTCAGGCCTGCTGCTTGAGTGGAGAAGATTTCAATCACAGCTTTGACTGTTTTAAGGTTTTTTTCACCCTCTCCCAGTCACAAGCTGATAAGTACTGTTGCCTAGTAAGTTGTGCTACTTATTTTTCTCTCTCTAAAACTATGTGGCTATTTGGTGTCAGGCTCCTTTAACTTCTTCAGCTGAAGGGTGGAGAATCTCTGGGTAGGGTGCATCCCCAGCTTTCTGGGGCTGTGTCAACAACCCCTCTGATGATGGTAACTATTAAATCATGCTAAGGCACATGGAAAATGAGGTGGTTGGTAACAGCCAACATGGCTTCACCAGGGCAAATCAGGCCTGCCAAATCTACTTTAGCAACATGAAAGGAGATGTGTTCAGAGAAATAGGCACAATCTTCCCTCCAAAATACTTTGAGTTAGAACTGGGACAAGACCCATAATATATTCAGAAGGAAAGAATAGAGCAAGTTGAGGGAGAACTGTTCTAAAGGCGTAGAAAAGTATTAATACTGGTACAGGACATGAGGATAATTTCAGACTTGAAGCAGCATGGAGAAGTCCCAAAGAGAAGACAGAAGAGGAATGATATCTTGTGTAAAAAGGAGGTAAGACTTACAAGTTGGTACAAGCAATTTTGATACTGTTAACTGAAGAGAGGGTGCCTTGAAAATGAGATGATGATAATGAACAGCAAGAAAAACAGGAAGTAAAAAGTAGGGTACTGTGGTTGCAGCAGGAAGTGTATCACTTACAGCACTTTTTTGGTTTCTCATTTCCAGTAATGGAAATATTTTTTAAAAGTAGAACAAAAAGTCTTGTAGTAATGGACATATAGGGCATATGTATGACACAAATCGCACACGCAGCAAGAAATAATACAAATGTCTCATTAAAGGAAAAGATACCACTGGATTCCTGATGCAGGTTTATTTGATTTCTCATGCAAATCAATATTTCTTTACATTTTATTGTATTTTTTTTCAACTTATCTGCAGTTTCTATAATGCCATTGTTGCCACAAAGCAGATAAGTAGCATCTGAATTTTTGGCAAAGGCTAAGTATCTACCAGATATTTATGAGGTTGTGGTAGTAATTTTAAGAAATGCCTGTCTTTTAAAATTATATCTGCTTCTGTCTTGTCATAATTTTATGCATGCCATTATCACTCAGTTATTGTAGGGCAAAAAGGAGCAGTCAACTTGAGGGGTTTATTCTTGTGATGTTGAGGGGTTTGGGGACTTTATTTACTGTGATGTTTTATAAACTTTGGACTAATGTGGGGTGGACAGTAAGTCAGCAGTGATGTTTCCCAAGAATTTATACCAGGTCTCTGTGCTTCAGTGTTATCATAGATGTTTCCAAAGAGGGGCACAAAATGATGTGAGCAAGTTTGCTGATGACAGGGAATTACTTAAACTAGTAACATTGCAAGTAAACTTTTTACTTTGGATCTGGAGAGCGTCTGATGATAGTCAGTAGCTGGGTGATGAAGCAGTAAATTATATGTTAGTAATGTAAACTGATTTGCCTTGAAGAAATGGCAGTCTTGGCTTTTTTTCATCCAAAATGGCAAGATTTGGACTGCTCAGATTGTGGATGTGTAATAAGAAGGTTCTGTGAAAACATTAGTGCAGTGCTTAGTGGAGGTCAAAATAGCAAGCATTAGGAGGAATGGAATTGCTAGGAAAATAATAGTATGAAATGAAAACATTTTTATATTGTGGCATAAATCCATCGTACATCTCCATGGTAAGTATGACATGAAGGTCTACTCTTGTAAAGTAAAGAGTGGCATGCAGAAGGAAAATAGAAATGGTCACTATTTTACATAACACAGGAAAAAATTAATGAAATCGTGGCAGATTCAGAGGTACATGATGAACATTGCTGCCTGTCTTCCCTTGGTATTGCACGCTACAATTTCTCAACTATCATCTGCTCTTTGAATTTTTCCCTTTTGGGCTGGATTGCAAATCAGAGTTAAAGTATAAGCTTTTTAACTGCTTTGTGAAAAAAGACGAGGTAGGATCTGATTTATCTTTAAGAGATTAAAGTTCAGGGCACACTTTTCCCTTCCCTATGCGTGTTGTGAAAAGTACAGCTTTGCTCTTTAGACACTGTGCATGAAAAGTGCTATTTCCTTGTGATGCTTTGAACTGTACAAGCCAAAGGTCTGCCTTCGCCTTTAGGTTTTTAGATGTGCACCTTCAGTAAGTTCACAGATGGCACCAAGTTTGGTGGGAGTGTTGATCTGCTGGAGGGTAGGAAGGCTCTGCCTGCTGTTTCTGATGAGAGTTTATCTTTAATTGCAAGGCTGAGCCTATTCATTTTCCCCTGCTACTTTTCCATGGGGAATTTGCTGAAGATTGAGTCTTTGGTCAAAGGGTAGCAAGAGGGTTTTGTTCTGGAAGCCATTTGCCCAGCCTTTCTAGACCCTGCCCAGTGTGAATCACCCTTTTATCCTTTGTTACATTTGATTACATATGAAATGAAATGTATATGTTTGTGGATATTTGTAGAATAGTGCTGACAGCTTTGGAAACTGAAAACAAAACACCCAAATACATCTGTGTGCTCAATGGAACAATGAAGTATAGGCTGCATGTGTATTTGTTTCTCACACTGAAAAAAAAAGAAAAAAGTTTTTATTAAAAAATGTTGTTTGTGTCCTTGTTGGGCCCTAACATTATCTTGTTCCTGAAAAACTTGCTGAGGAAATTTGAATGTTACAAGAATGGGAGGATATGGTTGCAAGTTCTGTTCCATCCTGTGTTGTTTTGGACCCTGGCCATCAGGAAACATTTTGTCTATCTCAGAGATGAAACACTTTCTCTTCAGAAGTAGTATTATGATCAAGATGTGTAAATAATCTGTGGCAAGGAGCTACTTTGTTACGGAAAGAAACATCATCCCAACTTTTCCTTTCTTTGATGAAATTTTAAAGAGAGATTTCTACAAAAGATGTGCCGGAGGGGAATTTGCAAGGTTTGCATTGACCTACAAAAACTCTAGCTGAACATAAAAGTAGCTTAAAAGTTGTTTCACTCTGCTTCTGTCACCCTTTGTACTTTTATCAACCATTGATCTTTATTCTTTGTTAATTCCTACATGTTTAATGCAGCATTGCAAATATTTTTCCTCACTTCCAAAAGTATTCATAAAAATAAGGCTGGGTGAGAAGATTTGAAAGAGCATTGTTTGTAATTTTCTTGCCTCTACCGAGCCTGTGTCTAGAAAATGGAAATACAGGCTTTTACCTAGGACAGAAGAATGGAAATAACTCACGTACTTTCAAAAAAAAAACACAAGTGGAAATAACACAAATGCTTTCAAAAAGAAATTATGTATCCTGGAGTAGGAAAACTAAAAGATCGGTATAACATTTTGTTGCACAGCTTGAGGTTTATTTCAAAGGATTGATTCTATGTAGACATTTGCTTTTGTATCTTAACTAGTAATTTTACCGAATTTGGATGAAAAGTTACGTGGTTGACCTGATCGATTCATGCCATGGGGAGGAGGGAGGGAAAGCAGGCGAAAGATGGTTTGAAGCAAAGGAAACAGAAAACCTTATGGAGAAAGAAAACCAAGATGGCCACATACTCCTGCAACTAACACTCTCAAGAATATGTTTTTGCAGAAGTATAAATTAAATAGTGATAGAAAAAGAACAGTAATGCCTTTAAAATAATTTTGGAAGCCCAACGTGAATCAACTGTGCAACTAAATGACCATCACATTATAATTTCTTCTTCCAGGCAGTTTTAATACTGAATATTTTATGATGGTTAGTGTTCACACTGAGGCTGTGAAATAGGGAAATAGTAAGCCAAGGGTTCCATAGATTGCAAAAGAAGCAAAGAACTTATTACAAGTTGTGGAGCAACAGCCACACTGGATATAAAAAGCCAATAAAATTTAAAACCTGTTGATACAACTTAGAAGTGGAAAAACTGCCCTGGGAACCAACACCTATGATCTTCCTAGCACTGGTTAGCTAGGTGCTGCCCACTTTTCTGGTGTTGTGTTGACATGGATTAAAGGCAGCTAATACAGCCTTTCTTTATGGCATTTGCTGTGGTTGCTGCAGTGTTTACAGTTGTGAAAGGGAGTGGAGATGGAAATGTCTGAGAGAGACTGAGCTGTAAAACAGATCAGGACAACAACAGTTCTTCTGGACCTTATTTTCTTTGCTTATGTTGTCACATCTTCTGGCCTCACTCTCACATCCTTCCGAAGTTTATACCCTCCCCCAATAAAAATGTAACATACAAGGTAAAAGTTTTCATCAGTCTATCTGAAACCACTCTACAATTGTTCCTTGTTGTAAAAGTGTTATCAAACTCCTTCTGTGAGCCTCAAGATGCAAGTGCATAGTTTCATTTAAGAAATGGGGCAGGTTCAGTTGCCCCATTACCAGGGGACTGGAAGGCATGTCTCACAACAGTCCCTTTTCACCTTTCTCTGGTGTGTCTGAGCCTCTCACCAAAACTTCGTGAATCATCCTTCCCCAACATACCCAAAAACTTGTGCAGTCTCCATGCTGAATGAAATGGTTATGCTTGCAGAGATGGAAACAAATATTACTTCCCATGTTATTTTTTAATTAATACTGTTTTATGATGTTTTAAGGAACTTAATCCATTGGAGTGACTGCACAAATTGTGTTTAGATACTCACAGTCTTAGACTTTATCATCTGGTAAAGGCAAAACTTTCATTCATATTAATGTCTGGAGATACAGGGTCCCTCATAGGGCTCAAATTTTGGGCAAGTATTGATGTCTTGCATCAAAGTATTCTGACTTGTGTACCTCTAAGTGTGACTAGTAGACTGCAGTCAAGTTATTTAATAATTTCAAGGTTTTCAAAGCCAGTGAATATATCAGCATCAGATTCTTTTAAATTCCCCTTTACTACGACAGTCCAAAGCATTGATTTCCAGTGCTTAATGATCACAGAGGGCTACACAGTTTTAACATGGCTTTAATAGAAAAAAAAAAAAAAAAAGCTTTCAATATAAGCTTTACCTCTGTCATCACATCTGCCTGCCTTTTGCCATTAGGCTGGCAGT
Source organism: Empidonax traillii (assembly GCF_003031625.1). NCBI lineage: Eukaryota > Metazoa > Chordata > Aves > Passeriformes > Tyrannidae > Empidonax > Empidonax traillii. The sequence goes on along the minus strand of NW_020955603.1, from coordinate 485,029 downwards.
GTATTTACCTTTGAAGTCCTGAGTTTGCAAAGGTGCCAGTCATGCTCTATTAGTCCTCTCTAATCTCCATGTGTGCACTTAGTTGAGAGCATAATGCAATATTTGTTCTTAATTTTAAACTAATGGTTTTAATGAGTTGCAGGGTTTTCAATGTTGTAAAGGTCTGTTTTTGTCTTAAATGACTGAGTCTGGGTCACTAAAATGGTAGATGGTGAAATAACCTAGCAAGCTTATTTCAGTTTCCCTAACCTATATAATTAATTAAGAGAGGGGAAAATAAGGAAGAACGTGGAAAAATGTTATTCACTAACTCCAAACAGTGAATTCTCTGAACTGTGATATCTGAAAGGAGATTAAAGTATTTCTGAAGTAATTTAGTGTTAAAAGGGACTTTCTGGAAACAATCTAATACTTAGAGAAGAGCCTGTGGGAAGCTGGATATCTGAGCTGTGGCCTTAACCGCATCCCACCATGTGGCCTGGTTTTCAGGGGCTGAATATACTCCAGGGTTTGCTGCAAATCCCCTTTATTGAGGAGTCAGATGGAATCTGAACAAATTACGTTATGATACACACTATCACAGAGACAGATAGTTTAAGCTTTTTGCTCTGCTTCTTTCTGTTCAATCTTCCTTCCTTTCTTCCTTGCTTCCTTCTTCTTCTGAGTGCAATATAATACCTTTTAAGACTGGCCATCACAGATTCCAAACTCCCAGGGATGTTTTAATTATCCATGAGATCAACCCTGTCAATTCCGGTGCAACTAGAAAATGAGTACAGCTTAATTTCTACAAAAATCAGATTAAAGAAGGATTCTTTAAATGCTTTCAGTGTAATCCCTCTACAGCTGTCTGGCTATCTGTCTTTTTCCTTAGAAAACTGTGCGTTGACTCCAGAGCTCATGAAACTGTGATGTAAGAAAAAATAAGGATGTAGGAGTGGTATAATTGAGAATAGGATTTTTGGCCTATGTTAGCCAATTGCATTGCATTTGTGATAGCAATAAATTTAGGGGAAAAAAAGAACCCCATATGTTTCACATCTGTACCTTCCCCCTTTAGTGATGGCTGTATGCATACTCAAAAATATCTAGGGAATTCTCTAAAAGGCTGGGTATGTTTCATATATTTTCAAGGTTGAAAAAAAGTTGTCTTCTTGTCTGTCTATAGAAAAAGCTATTAAAGTCTCTCAACCAAAGAGAGGGGTCAGGGATGATCAGTACTGCATATTCTCTGCTGCTTTAGAAAGGAGCTGGATTCATAATACTTCAGTGCATGGTTGAGCCATGTTAGTAATGTTAGTAAGACTAACATGTCAGTAATTATTCAGGTTTTAAATGTCACTTTATTTTAGAAAAATACTGGCTTTTCTGACTTAAACCTTGTGGATTTTCAAAGGTTTTTAATATTAGATAGGAGGTGGCCACTGTGCTTCACAGTCTCATGACAGAGTTGGACTTGATTTTAATAATGTGACATTAAGGAGGACAGGATGCTCTTGCTAACAGAGAATGCACAAATAGCTGGAGGATGTAACTTTTCATTAGTGTGGTATTTTAACATGTAGCTTTCACAAGTTAGGTATTCAGCCAGGAACCTTTGGGGGATGCCAAAACACTGCAGGTGGATTCCTCCATTGGTTTTAGTGAGAGGAAGCAAAGATAATTTGGGGGGTTTAAGGCTATGCTTTCATGGAAATGGAAACTACAGCAGAATTTTCATTGATTTAAACACAAAACCAAGATCATGCCTAATGCCATGTTTAATGATGGATTCCTGACTTGGATGATTAATTTCTGCTCTTCCAAAACACTACACAGTACTCTAAGAGTAAAGTAGTGTTTGCAGGTGCCATATACACATTTTTTTTTCTGAAAGGGTTGGGATTTAGTTAAATACTCACTTCTATCAGAAGTAATATTTGCAAGTGACATATACACAATTCAATAATTTTTTCTGGAAGGTTTGATATTTAGTTAAAATGAAGTAGCTTTCCATTTAGTAGCTTCTAAAAGTCATTAGACCATTCTATATTTTCACTACACACATTTAACTTAAATACTTGCTCTACGGTGGCAAATTAGGTTGATATCATAGGCAGAATTGCCCAATGGCACTACTGAAGTGTCATTCCTTTATCTGTATCCTTCAGCTACTCTTCAGTGTATTTCTCAAGCAAAGGCCAATTACTATTTAAATTTTACAATTATATTTGGAAAATCAATAGTTTTCTTAACATTAATACTTCCAATTGCTTCAATACTGCCTGTGCTCTGCTTACTTAGGACAAGTGCTTTATTTCTCTGTAGCCTGATGTGTCCTTGTTTCATTGCAGAAGGATGACTGTGGATCCCGAGAAAGTTTGCTGACAAGTGATTTCTCTGACACCTTGGAAGACAAGAAGGGAAATTCCCAACATGTTCTGCACACACACACCTGGGTGCACAAGCTCAATCCAGACAAAGTTCATTATACCTTTGGTAGAATTAGTCTGATGGATGGAGTATCCACAAAGACAGGGTTTGTAAGGAGGCCAGAACTGTGTGGTGTGATAATCAGCTGTCTTCCTTCTGGAAGTTTCCCAGTGAGCTGTGCATGCATGAACACACATTACTTTTTTTCCTCCCGCACACAAATGCTCTATGTCAAGTTGTTTGAGTGAGTTGTGACACGCAATAATGTTGCTGGCTTCTAATGTTGTTGGGTTCTTTCCACTGGGGGCTGACTACTGCAATCCCATTGGAAAAGTTTTCCACCAAACTCAGAAATAACTTTCATTAAAACTCTATCCAGACACCCTCAAGCATGGGTGTCTTTCTACTCATGAATGTAAGCAGCAAAGAAAAGCAATAAATCCCTTTGAATAATGGGCCAGTGCTCTACTGTTACGTAACTGTCATTCCTAAGTAAAAGATGCCTATTTACCAATTAAAAAATAATAGAAAGGATTTGAGGGATTTTAAATTAATTCTGCTGCTTCCAGAATATCTATAAGATAAAATCTGTTGAATTTGGATCATTGACCCTTAACCTGAAAACTGGTTTTACAAATGTCCTCCAGGAAACACACTGAGTACTTAATTTCCCCTATGAAAACTACAAAAAATTGTATACCCTAAATACAAGGATTAAGGGCCAGAGACGTGACGGATTCAGACTTGGACAGGGATATGAAAACACCTCATTGAATGTACGTGATAGGATAATTTCACCAGTATACACTGTGTGACTACAAATAAATGCAGGACATAAGGAATTGTTTGATATTTTTGTAATAGTAGAACATTTCCATTGCCTTGAAATGCTTAAAGAACTGTGAAGTTGTGTTACTGATGGGGTTACTGCAAGAAGCTTCATGGAATTAACTTATACCACAAAGGAAACACCAGATTTTGTCAGGGAGGGCTTGGATCTTCCATGGAGCTGCAGGAATTTGGGCAGCTGGGAGAAGACCCTGTAGCCTCTTTCTTAGCAGCCTTCCAAAGAGATCGCTGTTGAAGTCTCTTGTGTAAGACTCCTCCAGGACTCCTACTACCTGTAAGACCAGGTACTGCTGGTCTGTTTGTTTTAGACTCTTTGATACAGGATAATTCAAGTGGGTAGTCAATATGAAGTTTTATCATCCTCTGTCCTTGGATGTCTGATTAAGCATGACTTGCTGTCATTGGGATTTTAAATGCCAGAAGGCTTCCCAATTACCTCAATTATCTGTGCCCAAGGAATGATTGCTATTTCCAGGCATGCATCCTGTTGCCCGCAGTTTCTCACTCAGGTTTTTCTGGCATCATTCTTACATTAACAGCCCTTACCACAGCATACTACAGACTAACAACTATCCCACGGTACCTCCTGAGTACATTGCAGCACTGACACAGTTCCTGCATGTGTTTTCTAACTCTCCTGCTTCCACTCTATTCTAGGAACTTTTGGAATTAGGAACTATTCTAGGAACTTCATTTTATTTAAAACCCTCAAATGATAGAAATCTTGCATATCACATAGAACACATCCTATAAAAAAAAATTTACTGAAATGTCTTCTCTGATTAAATAGACCATCTGTAAAAGGGAGTTATATGGGGGGAAAAAAAAGTAGATTAAAAAGTTATTACGAAGTATTTACAGAAAAATGAGGAGTGAAATGTGTCAAGTTATTTCTGTTTAGTTCCCTGTTCTAGTAGCTCATCTGGACATAACTTATTTGATAAAAGATGGGTGAGTGTGAAAAATATTTTATGAATTTCAAATGTATGCCCTGTCATGCAATTTTGTACAGAATTTTGCCTAAACTGTGTGGGACATACAGTTTCTGTGCCAAGATCTGTAGTAATATTTTGGCTTCTAATGCCTAAATTCCTGTTTACTGAAGCAGGACCTGGGTCCTAAGAAAGAAACCCAAGGCAATATTTTACTTGCACTTGAAACTATCACCATCTGGTTTTGTGGTTTTTGTTGGAGAACAGAATTTTCTGGTTATATTTAATCCTTAACTATGTAACAGATATATAGCCAGCAGATATTGTATAGATTTTGAGATCCATATGCAGACCTTAGACATGCTGAAAACATATGCAAACTGTTGCATAACAGTGAAACAATAAAAACATAACCACAGCCTAATTTTTCTTTCATTCATTACTAACACTGCTATCCCCTTTCTCCATGAAAGAAATCCACAGTGAAATATTAATAGGAACATGCTGTTGCCTAAACATCTGCAGATCTAAGTAACAGCCACCTAAGCTTGGATAAACACCAAGACACTAAGAAAAAGAAAAGTGAGTATTAGAGTTCAAAATTACAAAAAAAAAAAAAAAAAAAAGGCATTGAAAGACTAATCTAGGAAATGATACTGAATTTTCTAAAGTCATCGTTTTTGAGGAAGTAATACAATCTTCTATTTTCTTTAGGAGTAAATAAGAACCTGTCTCCCTCTGCTGGTTTTCAGAGAAAAAAAAAAGTTTATAGATACTAAAAAATTCCTACCAGAACTTTTGATACAAATCATCAAGTGTTCCAGAATTAGATCTTAAAACTTGATGCCTTCAAATGCATAGGGATCACCTTGAGGTGAGTATTGATTAGCTGAGGATTGGTAGACTTTTGTAGTATTTATTCTGTTTAAGGTTAGTTTCTCAGTATATATAACATGATTTCTTTCTATGTACATCTTTAAGAAAATATAACAAGATAAATTTAAGCTGTTTTTCCTTTAATTCAAACATCCTGAAGAGCAGCCTAACACTGGAGTTGTAGGTGTAGATGCATAATTTTCCTTCCCTGCATAGTCTGAGTTTGTGCACTTTACAATTCAAATAAAGCCTTTCACATACGAGTTTCTAAACTGCTCGGTAGCGGGTCACAGGTCGTAAGGCTTTCGAAGATCCACACACACAAGAATGGCTACAGCACTGAGCTCAGCTCACTGGCTGTGACAAGTGCAGGAGGGTTCTTTGGGATTGCGATGCTGAGGTTGGCTGCTCCCTGCGCCAGGGGGTGCTCACACCGAGCTGGCTCCTCCTGCTCCAGGGGGTGCTCACACCGGGCTGAACGCACTGATGCACCCCCCGCCTCCCCGCCGAGCTGTCACTTCGCCGTGCCATTCTCCCAGACCGCTCCACGAGGCAGTGAGACACCCACACGTGGTGTGTGCCACGAGGAGTATCTCAGCAGGTGAGCTTTGTGTTGCAATCTGCATCCCGATGAACTAATGCTCGGGAATTTCCACGCTGCACTAAGTGAGCGCCGCGTTCTGGAACACGTCATGGATTCTGCGAAAATGTTTTTTGTCCTTGGTATGATACGCTCCGTCTTCCTACTGTCAGAGGAAACGTATTTGTCCTAAAATAATCTCTGTGCTCCTACTAACACTTTCTCATACAGAAAGAGGATACTCTTAACAATAGACATCAAGTTTATTCCTTCCAGTTAAAGGCAAGTAGCAATTCCAGTAGTTCAATTGAGGCATTCATCTGTTAAATCTGAAGAGCTTACATAAAAGCATTTTAGGCTGAGAAGAAAATTAAGGAAATTTTGGGTTTAAAGTGGGTTGTTTGTGGGGCTTTATGTGTTGTTCCTTTTTGGTTTGATGGGTGTTGTTTTGTTTGAGGGAGGGGGTGTTGGCTTGTTTCTTGTTTTATTTTGATTTTGGTTTTTATTGTTATCGTCACAACACATTCGTTAAGCTTTGTTAACGCGTAGCCAACATTTTGGTCTAGGTATACATTCAGCTTTCTTGTATCCTAAGCATTGTTTTTAAAGGCATCTGTCAGCTGCAGTTTGTTGCATTTCCAGTTAATGCCAGTGTCTGTGTTGTTAGTTATACAAGTTGATTTGCTTTTTGCATATGTTGTGTGGGAACACTTTTGGGATGTTTGAGTATCAACATAGTGAGCACAGCGCTTACTTTCTCCAAATATTTGACCAAAATCTCTCGTTTATTCTGCCTGTGTTGTGCAATTTAACTTTTCATAAAAATGTTACTTAATAACCTGTGGGTTTTTTACATATATAGCTTTACCCTGTGGCATTTGGTCAATATATGACAGACAAGACACACAGTAGCAAGGCAGTGAGCCCGCTAAGACACACATATTGTGCATTGCTTTTACACGGGTGTATTAATAACTTCCTGTATGAGAAATACTTTAAACCTGATGTCATGTTTGCATGTGGGAATGTGTGACTTGTAATCATCCATTCCCAAGCAAGTCTGCAGGCTATGCCATTGTTCTCTTCCTTGACTCTACTCTCTAGGGTATAGAGTCACTCTACCTGGAACCTGAGCTTCCAGTGCCAGCCAGTTCTCTCTCTTGAAGCAGAGCTATTTTGGCTGCCCAGCTATGGAGAACACTACATGGCATCTGATATACAAATGCTGTTTCTAAAACTGGCTGGTACTGGCTTTAGAGTGCACCCAGTAATTGGTACATATGTAATGTGAATTTAGCTGAGAAACGGTGAAAGCAGAGGCAAAAACACTGATGTTGGGGTTGCTCTTCAGTGTAAGGTGCTGGCCTGTATAAGCACTAGGGAAATGACTGTCCCCTGTATTCGGCACTGGTGAGGTCACACCTCAAATACTATGCCCAGTTCTGGGCCCCTCAGTTCAGGAAAGATGTTGAGGTTCTGGAGCATCTCCAGGGAAGGGCAGCAGAGCTGCAGAAAGGTCTGGAACACAAGTCCTATGAGGAGCAGCTGAGGGAGCTGGGAGTGTTTAGCCTGGAGAAAAGGAGGCTCAGGTGTGACCTTATTGCTCTCTACAACGACCTGAGAGGAGGTTGTAGCCAGGTGCAGGTTGGCCTCTTCTCCTAGGCAACCAGTGACAAGAGAAAAGGAAATGGTCTCAGGTTTTGCCAGAGGAGGTTCAGGTTGGGCATCAGGAAGAATTTCTTCACTCAAAGGGTGGTCAGGCACTGGAGTTGTGGAGTCACCATCCCCGAAGGTGTTCAAGAAACGACTGGATGTGGCATTTAGTGCCATGGTCTAGTTGACAAGGTGGTAATTAGTCAAAGGCTGGACTTGGTGATCTTGGAGGTCTTTTCCAACCTTAATGATTCTGTGAAAGCAAATGCAGGAATAGCACATTTGATTTGTGTTCAGAATGATAAAAGGAAATCAATACCTATTTAACAAAAAGTATCTTTAGAACACTAAAAAAAAAAAAAGATACTGCTTTAAAAAGCATGGGTTTAAATTATTAAAATAAATGCAGAATAGCAGGAAAAATTTCTGACAAGAATGAAATAACTTCTAAGGAAAGACATGGAAGTTTCTTACAGTTATCATGGCACTGCTAGGCAGGCTTGATAATAGTCTAAAATTCTGCTCTAATACACAGAATGAACCAAATCACTTTCCTATCTCAACTAGTACAATTCAAATTTGACCTGCTTGTACTGTCACATATTACATAACATGATGGAGATTGATCAGTCAAAGAGTCATGATTTTAGAAGGATAGAATCATAGAATGGCTTGGGTTGGAAGGGACTTAAAAATCATGTTAGTTCCAACATGATCTTGTTGAAATTGTTGGATGTAGCAGCTGCCTTTTGCTCAGTCTAAGCAGATTAATGCTCCTTTGGTTAGAGATGGATGAAACATCAACAAATGGTTGTCCCAGGGCTAAAACCATGTGGCCAGTGAGTCGGAAGTGTAATTGGGAGCAGTTTAATGTGACCCGCATGTGAAGGGGAAAGCAGCATAAGCACCGTGGTACTGGTTTGCACCAGGAGCTGCTGGTCTTTGATGATCCCAGTAAGAAAGGCACTGTGCCTCTGTGAAGTATCATTTAAACTGCTGTTTATTACAATCAGCACGATGAGAAAAGAGAGGATAGCACAGATAATCTTACACCCCTATACATGCTGGAAACCCTCAGCTGTGCAGCATCAAGCGGGCACAGCACACTCCACAGAACCCATCCCTAGAAAAGGGTTTCCCATGTCAGCTGTTAGAGGATTCTCTTACAAGACAATAATTCTGTCTATTATTTCTACTGACAAATGGAAAGGGTGTTGACATGGGAAGCTCTTTCTGCACTTTTGGATAAAGCCAAGGACGCACAGATAGTGCAATCACTGGTACCAAGTGGGAGCTGCCTGCAAACTCTGAGTACAATGGGCTACAAAGTTTATCCTGTGGCCAAGGGAGACAAAACAGGTCTGAAGGCCAGGCAGCATAGCACCGTCTGGTTGTTATGTGGGTCACTAACTCCTCCAAACACAGTGCTCTTGGGGCCAAAATCACCACAGGAGCCCAGTAGAGGAGGTGGCCAGGAGACATGACTGCCAGGAGAAAAACTCTAAAATGCAATCTGAAAAGAAGTTATATTTGGACAGACAGCCTGGAAAGAAACCTGGAGCTTGAGGGAAAAGTAGTTTTCTTCTACTGTATTCAAAATTGGAGCAGAGTTGGCTTATTGATTGTCAATACTGGAATGGCACTCGAAAGGATTGATTTCTCCTCTTACTAACTGACAGCCTGAAAAAACCCTGATCACAAGCGTAGTAAAAACTCTAGTAATTTTTTAAATCTGTGTAATTAAAGAGTCATGCCTATGATGCTTCTCCAGGAACACATTTTGTGTCAGCCCTCCAAGTTTACATTTTGCTCTTGTTGAAATCACCAGCAAGGGCTTTCATTGACCTTACTGGTGCCAGGTCAAGATTTATCCAATAGAGAATGCTTAGATGCTAAAATGGTGGGACATATACAATCACACAGAAAATGTCACTGTCAGCAGTGTATTTCTGACTAATTTTTGTTAATTCATTTCTATAGTAGCTTCTAAATTGACATTTTTTCATGTGTCTCCTACGCTGCATTAGGTGTTTTGCATTTTTCAGAATTTTGGTGTGCTAGAAGTGCTGAATAAAATACCAGAACTGAGTTCTTTGCTTATTTTAAGTAGTATCCCCTAAGTGGACGGAATATAAAGATATTCCCTCTGGAACTCTTTTACATCTACATTACAAATCATATTGTTACTTTTAAATGCCCATGACAACTTTTAATTTGATCTTATGAAAGGCCCATTGTCTAAACTTTGTATAAAATCCCACATGCAATACTTTTTAGGCATACCCGAAGCATTATGTTCTTTTGAAGCTATTGTGAAGGTCAAACCAAAATATTTGGTCTTTTTTTTGAAACGCGTTGGTATGTCAGGAAGGTTGGAGCTGTCAACAGGGATCTGCCCGTGCCGAATAAGAAGTTTCGTAAGTTAAACAAAGCAAAATTCTGTGTAGTGGAACAGAACAGAATGCAGTGAAATAAACCACGGGGGTCGGCAAGTGGTGAAAGTATTTATTCCTGTATCCCAGACCCGTGTGCCGGGGGCTCCTCCAGCGTCACTGCCCGGCCCCGACCCCGCCGAGTCCCGGCCCTTCCCCCGCTCCCGGCGGCCTGAGGAACTCCATTGTGTCCGCGGCCGCCCCCCCCGCTCGACGGACATTTCTGGTGCGTTGAGCAAGTTCCCAGCCATGCCGAGCATTCCTGGGAAGATCGGGCGATAAGGGGAGGAAATGACGGAGAGTCACCCCAGCGCCACCACCCGGCCCCCGCGGCTCAGGGGCTCGGCCACCCCCGCGCTGGGGCCGGACCCCCGTGCGGGGCCGGGGGCGGGGCGGGCCCAGGTGAGGCGGGGCCGGGCCCGGGGCCGGGGCCGGTCGGAGCGCAGCGCCCGCCCCCCCGCGCGGCCCGGCGGAAGTGAGCGCACGGCGGGGCGGGGGAGCCGCCCGCAGCCTGGAGCGCTCCCGGCGGGAGCGGCGGCGCCGGGGGAATGGCCGAGGTAGGCGCGGGCAGCCCCTGCCACCGCGGGTCGGGTTGGGCCGAACCGAACCGAGCCGAGCCAGGCCGGGGGCTCCGCGCTGTCCCTGTCCCGCCGCGCTCCGCTTTGCACCCCCCGCCCCGTGCCCCCCGCTCCCTCCGGGAGTCACCCCGCCGGGACCCTTCGGCCTCGGGGCGCTCCCGCTGCCGGCTCGGGCTTGGCCGCGGCCCCGGCCGGAGCTGCCCGCGCTGCCGGGCGGCATCTGCGGGCGGCGGGGCCCGGGGGGCTGCGGTGCCCGCACGGCCCGTCCTGTCCCGTCGCCGCCGCTCGGGGTCTGTGCGGGCTCTGCCTGCGGGACGTGCTTCCTTCCAGCGGGGAGCTGCGCGTCCGGTGAGGCGCCGCTCCGGCCGCAGAGCCGTCCGGGGGAGCTGCCCGCGCCCCGCAGGTGCCCGAGGTGGTTTTTGGACCCGGGGGTGAAGTCTCCGGGGTGCGGGGAGCTGTCACCGGCACGGGGCAGGGAGCGTGGGGAGGCTCGCCCTGCGCAGGGGGCACCTTGGCGGTCACTGCAGGAACCCACCAGGTTTACGTTTCCTTTTTCTTCGTCTCCTTGTTGGCTTTTGAGGGGTTTCGCTTGCCCCGGGTTGGTGCGTTACTGTGGTTTCAGAGAAGTTGGATGTTTACAAAGCTGATCCTTAAACAGCTCTGCTGTTTCCTCCGGGAGCTTTTCCTTTATTACTAGTGAAATATGGAAGCGTGTGACTGGCTTACTGTTCTTGACTCGATCGAGTTTATTATTCTGCATCAACACAATAAAAACCTGCACCTGCACCTTTGTTAGCACAAGTAACCTCCCAGTCTAACTATGCTGTTGTTGGGGAGAGGATGTGGTATAAGATGCACTCAAAAGAAAAGAGTTTGGAAGAAAAAAACACATGGTTTTCCTAGTAATTGTATTACGTATTACAGGTGTGATGCTAGAGCATAGCACAAACTGTTTTGGGGTAGGGGAGAGTGCAGAGGTTTTAAATAAGAACCGTGCGTGTTTAATGCAGATCTCTTTCCAAAAGGAACTGAAAATTGAAGAAAAAACCTGTGATGTTTGTACAAGATATTGTGCAATATTCGCTTAGAATATAAACTGTGTTCAGGAGTGGTAGTGGTGGATGATTTATGAAGAATCCAAAGGGGAAGCAGAAATGGGGCAGGGGAAATGAAATCAGACAGACAAAAGTATTTTGTTAGTTGGCTTTGTTGGCTTTGAAGGCAACTATGTCCTTCATTCCTCTGACGCTGAGAGTGGGCCTGGAAAAAACTTTATTACGCATTTGGAAGGAGAAGTTGCTTAAATTGAGATCACTTAAATTGGAGAACGCTTAGCACATTTGTGGGAGGGGGGGAAAGGGACTATGATTGCTACTAAGTTCTGTTCTCTCTGGTTTGGGGTTTTGTTTTTTCTCCTGAAAGCAAGTTGAAGCAAAGCTAGTAAGAAAAAGTGAACAGTGAAAGAAAGTTGCATAGAAGATGAAGGCAGTGAGAGAAAACACAGGGAGACTGATAAATACTCAAAGTTAAGTGCCCCTTTGAAGATGAGACCATGAACCAGGCAACTAATAGGTTATTTAGAATCCCGTCTTCTTAAATGGTGTACTATGTTTGAATTTTCTTTTACATTCAGATTTCTTTTACATTCTTTTACATCTCTTAAAGACGATTGTTTATGAAAAATACATAGATCTCTAAAAAGATTTAAATTTTTGATTGATTTAATAAAATAGATTTGCCATTCTTAATTACAATGCTGTAGTAATCCTGATTTATATACTTGAGGTTCCTCCTTCCTTTGGGTTATTACTGTCATTGTGAAGAACTTAAATGTTCATCAGTAGAGTTAATCAGTGTATTTAAATTAATGATTTAGTTATTTTTATCTGATTTGAGTAGCACTCTCTGTCCTAAAAAGATAATTGAATGCCTTAAATGGAAAATTATGCATTTCGAAGTGTCAAGTAAAAAAAATATTTTCTGAATTTGTGTTCCTCTGTTTCTTACTTCTCAAACTAAGTTGAAACAGGTGATATTTCTTATCCAGTGCTGCTATTATATCTGCTGTCTAGCTGGAGAAACTTGGATTAAATAGTTGTTTTAGCAGTAAAAATGCTGAGATGATGTTTTGGAGCTTTTTTTTTTGGTCATGTTAGGCTTTTATGTGGGACAAAAACAAGACCGGTGTGGAATTATTTAGAAAAATGAATGCTAAATTTGAATTTTATTCAAGCAGGATTGTATATTTTTTGCCTTTAAACTCTTAAGGAATCTTAAGGCTGACTTATGGGAGCTTTAAAAATTGCAGTAAATTAGCACTAGTGAGTAGGCCAGTGTAAGCATAATGCTAACATGACTAGAATTCATAAAATATAGTACTTGTTTTAAGGTCAGCCTTAACGACATTCAGATGATGATGTTCCATTATTTTTTTTTAGAAGTATTGTCTTCCAGTGTTTGCAGTCAGTGCAGGAATTACTTGGTATTTATTTATTTTTAGAGTAGCACAACAAACTTAAAAATGAGACAGTACAGCACAAATGCAAATTGTTTGCTTCACGGAAGTGTAACTGTAAACATGTTGCTCCATTTTAAGCAGAAGATGTGGATGTGTAATTAATTACCAGAACCAGAGTTCAGTTTTTATCAACAGTGGTCAATAAAATCAGTCATCTAACAGAGTGTCATCCAGCCCCTTCGTAGGCGAGGAGGTCACAGTGATGTCAGTTTCTGCAGAAGAATGATGAAGTTGTTTCCAGACATGGACGGGAAGGAGGAAATGTTTCTAAGTGTTCCAGTAATGATAAACCTCCCTCAAACTATAGAAGTTGTAGAATAGAATGCTTTCCTCAAAGCTCAGGTTCAAAGAAGGTAGGAGAAATGTTACTTTGATCTATACCTTAGTCTGTACCTTTGAAATGCGACCTGAAATTATTTCCTTAGGTTAAGTTTAGTTTGTTCCAAGTGATGGTCACTTCTCAGTGCTCTCATGGAAGAGTTTGAAATCGAGGGCAAGGGTATGTCTGCATGTTTCGTGTAACTTGTAATTTGAAGTTTACAAACAAACCATCACTTACAAAAACCCAGCCGCAGTTGGAAACTTGCAGTACGTAGTGTATGAGGGCCTCGTGGTATTTGTGCTGAGAGGATGTCATCTGGAGATTGGTCAGTGCATGATGACCTAGAGTAAACAATTTAGCTTGTAGGTTTTGATATTGTAGTTGATGTTTGTAGGAGGTGCATTTAGAACAGGTCATCAATAACGTGTGTGATGATGTGATCTTCTTCGAAGATTGTAGTCACAGTGAAGAGCAGAGCGTGGTGACAGTGCTGAGTTATGAGGCGAGTGCTGGAAGTTTAGATGAGTTCAACATGCAGCTGGACAAATTTGTGGATGAAAAAGTTCATCAGGAGTCTTAATCTTACAGAAGTTACCTCAGTATTCAGGAAGTACTTGAGCGGCAAATTAGTGGGGACTAGAAGGGTATTTTGAGGAAGTGTCATTACATGCTTGTTTTGGTTTAGGTTTTTGCCATTTGCATTTCTGAAGCCACCCTTAGAGACAAGATAAGGATGAGATGAACCTTTGGTCTGAGAGGGTGTAGCTACCCTGTTCAGTTTTCTACCTGTGTATTGTTAAAACAAACAAACAAAAAAACCCCCGACAAATAAAACCCCGTAATCACTGAATCAATACGTGTAATAAGCATTTAGTATTTTCTAGTGGATAAAGCAGAAAGGTACATGTGAACTGCATGTTTGTTCTGTCAATTAATAATCAGCAATTCTGCTTCATACTTCTATGAATGCGAGGTTTGTTGACTAAGAAGCATCTGCTGGTTATAACTGAAACTGTGCAAGTTTCCTGCCTGAGGGGAAACTCGTCTGCTGAAGCAAGTGGTGGAAATAATTTGGCTACTGCAGCAGAATCGCATTTGGTTAGACTGGTAGGGTGATACTAATACAGTGATACAGAGTTAAACCTGGGCCAGAGCTGTGGTGTCAGTGTTTCGCCTCAGTGCGTGTTTTTGATTATGTTTTGTTGAAGGTGTGTACCGTGCGCTGCTGCACAGGGAGTAAAGTAAGATCTTTGTGGGGGAGGGTTGTTTTCATCTCCCTGTGTTAACAGCCACTGTACCTTGCATCATGAACTTCCTGCAGCTGGCTGCATTTTGAATGTTTTGTGACATCAGGAGGATTATCTGCCGGGCTTACTTAGGACATAAAACTTAAGACCATGTGAAAACACATTTTTTCTTCTGTCTGTGCTGTAGAATGTTATAGACCTATATGGAAGGTGTTCGAGCATTGCTGCCTGAATAAAGCCCTGAGCACCCCTGTCACCTTCTCACAGCTGACCCTGCTCTGAGCAGGTAATGAAACTAGAGACCCTCACCAGGTAGGCCCCTCCCAGTCTTAATTGTTCCATTCAAGTGATACTCCAGAATAAAGTTACTTTGCAAATCAGAGATTACTGCACCAGTTATTTAGCTGGGGAATCAAAATATTTCGGGCAACGGAGGAATAGGAAAAAAAAAACCACAAAACACCTAAGCCAGTAGCTAATGTTGATTCTGTATGAAATATTTTGTGTTGCTTGAGTGTTTTCAAGAACCCTTTGAAAAGAGGGATTGGTGGGAAAAATAGTGAATAGTCAGAGTGGCATGAAGAAAAGCACAATTTCAGATGTATCTCTAAAGCAAGAGAACGAGTAAAAAGTTTGTAAAACCAACTTCTGAAATGGGGGAGTGCAATTGAAAGCATTATTCTGTAAGGAGAAACATTGCAACAGAACTAGAATTCTTAGCCTTTGTCAAACAATGCTGGTAATAAGCTTGGCTGTAAGGCATGGAAAAAAAAAATCTTGGCCAAGTACATGGAAATGAAACAGCCTGGGATGCCATCATTCGATTATTGCTTTTTTCTGGTACCTGCATCAAGACAATACTGGGCAGGAACAGAATAGCAGGTATGCTGTGAGAGAGCTGAGAACTGAGAGCTGAGAATAGGGAGAAATACAGGGATACAGAGGTTGGTGAGTGGTTCTGCAGCTGATGAAACCGATGCCAAGTTTCCCGTTGATTTGTGTCTTCAGCTAATTGGCTTTAAGGACTTCTTGCCACAGTTCAAGTATTTATAAAGATTATCCTGGTAATAAATCTGTGGTGTCCAGTAATATGAGCTCATGCTACAGTTTTCTTCTAGCTGTGACACCCAGTGTTCTTGGCAGGGTCTGGCTGCTTGCTTTTATACAACTAATGTGGAATTTAATTATCTTTAAGACCCCCATCTCTTTACCAGACTTAAATGAAATGGTGATTGGATTCAAAACTTGAGGGGAGGAGTGTAACAGCACAAGTATGGTGGATAAACTTGCAAACCTGCTGTGGCAAATCTGCATGGATCCACATCTACTGATGGAAAGGCTTGCAAGGGCTAATGATGCAAACACCTGGTTCCAGAACGGGAAGAGTACTTTGTGGCAATGGAAAACACATGATCTGTAGGTAGCTGTAGCTGCCTACACTGAGGTTTGGCTGGAACATCACGACAGATGCTTGTTGGAACACTGATCAAAAACTCCAGATTCTACAGTTAAAAAGTATGCCATATCTAATAATGGTCCTCTGCACAGTCTCCTGCATGAAAATTGATTTCAGTAGAACAGTTCACAAACTTTTATAAGCACTGAAACAGCGGGGGGTGTATTTTTCAAGGGATTTGCTGTTGATGTTGAAAGATCTTGAAGGTTGAGGCTTCCTGTTCTAGTACTAGAAACATCCTATTCTTGCCTAGCCCTCAAGATCAAAGGTTTTGTGATGAAATTTCAAAATCAAAGTTGAGATGCAGTTCCTGCTTTGGTATTTACGAGCTGAATGATTTGAGTAAAACAAATGAATTGAGTGTTGGTTCAGAGTTTGTGCCCAGTTGAAAATTGCACCTGTGTTTAAGCTAGTGAAATTGAATTTGAAGATTCTGTAGATGTGACGTGAAACAAAATGGATTCAATCTTTTGGTTAACTGTCTCAATCTCATGTGTAAGGGGGCACTTTCCAATTTTGCTAAATGACTGGATTAAAGAAGCTACTAAGTTTTTAGTGGAAAGATAGCATGTTAGAACTTTACAGCTTTAACACTGACCTTTCAGAAGTGCTTGCGTACACGATTGAGAAACTTCCAATTTAAACCGAATAGTATTTAAAAAAAATAGCAGCCTTACTTCGTGAAGTCATGTCATGAGTATCTGTTCATTTTTTTCTTTGTAGCAATTTGAGTGCATCTGGCAGAGAGGGCTTTTGAACATCAAAGTGCTTCTGATTTTTATTTTTTTCTTGCTGAGGAGTTTTCCTGCTGTGGCAAATGTCTCGCTATGAATTCCTTTGCAGCTCATTTGTACTTTCCACAGTATATTACTGCTGTCGTAGTTTGCTAAGTTTTCCCTGATATCCCATAAAACTGCTGCTGTCTCTGGTATGCAGGCAAGATTTGTTAATTCTTAAGTTAGCTATCATTCCATGTTGGGCAAATGCCTCAAATTTTTTTATGTATTTTTTTTTAAATAATGGCAAAATAACCTCAAAGTTACTGCGAAAATTGCACTTGTTTTGAGGAAGCTCTGGCTACTGTATGCCAGGGCATTACTTTATAAGGAATGCAGGAAATGGCCTGACTTATCATTGCTTCTGTATTTAGTGCTTGGACTCCAGGGAATTCATGTGCACTGATTTGTGATAACTGTAAAGTACTTCTTGTGAATAAATTACCAAATAATATGTTCTGTGCTTGCGTAGCACTAGAACAAATTATAAATAGAATATTACAAGCCATGGGTTTTTTTGAGAAGGAAATTGTGCAACTCATCTTAAGTAGAGAAGAATGTTAACATGTACATGAGCATATGGTGAGATTACCTCTGCTTAAGGTAACAGGATTTATGTCTAACAAAGTCATCCCTTGCACATTAGGATAGGAAACTAATTTACATTTTGGGAGTCTTTGTCCTGGTAGAAGTGGAATGTCTTGTATTGGTTCCCCTGAAGTTTCTTACCACAAACCTGTAGATTCCTTATTGGGGAAAAAAGTTCTTCCTGGTTCCATTTTAGGTATTTGCTAGGTTAGTGTATGTGTAATTTGTTTTAATGTAAGCCACTCTAAGTAAAAATCTGGTTTAACGTTAATTACCGTTCCATGTAGAGGTTTTGATCTGAAGGAGGTGGTTGGACATCTTGTAGTTTCTTGGTTCTTGATATTAATAAAGTTTTGTTGCTGCCCTTTTTTTTTTTAAGAGCATTTTACTCCTTTGAAATAACGAACAATGTGTAATACTCAAAATTACATAACAATACACAGGTACTTGAGTGATAGAAAATTAACTTTATACAAGTTTGCTTAAATTTGTCACCAAGAAAGTGTTGCTTTTACGGAAACTCTTCTAGACTGGAGCCAAAAGGGTCTGCAAAATCACCTCTGATCACAACTGGTCAAATAGTTAAAGGAGAATTTGCTTGAAGTTAATGAAGTCTCACTGCAGTAGACAGATCACCCTTCATCTAGGCTGCAGATAGATTGGGTGGTTGAGATTTTAGACCTGCTTTTAAACAAAAGCAGGCAGTATTGGTGAGGTGTGGCTAGGACAGCGTAGCTGCGGTGACTTCATACAAAGTATAAATGTGTCTGTTTAATGTCGAATTTAGGGGAGAAAAAAGTGGTGTAGCAGATTATAACTGAAATTCATAAGCGATAAAACAATCTCTTCAATTGCTTCTAGCTTTCATTAAAAAAAAAGTGATGTGTCTCTCACATTCTTTGAGTGCTTGGCAAGAGCAGGGCTGTTGAAGGTGAATAGATTGACAGCTGAAAACTGATTATTACTGTTACTTAATATAGTGTGCAGCAGTTGAGATGAGAACAATCCTGGCTCTGTAAGGATTACTGCTAGGTCTTCTGATGACCTCCACTTGTTGCAAACTTCTGGCGAGTTCCTGTGGCACAGTCAGTAAAATGGTTCGGGCTTCTGGAATTTAAATTGAAGCACAGTCTTCTCAATGTTTGAGAGCAGTTCCCTGCTGATAGATGGTCCTAATGGAATTTGCCCTTCTCTTTGCAAATATTGGAGAAGTTTAAATTCTGCTCACTCTCTGCCTTTGAACTTGAATGGCTACAAAGTGAGAGGTTCAAAGTGAACCTGAACTTACATGAAAATGTGAGGTGTAGTTAGCATTTAAAAGAAGGTCTATTGGTATTTTAATCATGCGTATGCCTAGGGAGCTTTTTCTTCTTCTGATGTGTTATGTGGATTTACTGCTTAAAACTGACATGCAAGATAAATTTTTGCCAAAACGATTGCAATTTTATCTGATTTTTAAATAATTTTTTTAAATCTTCAAACTGTTTGGAAAAACCTGCAGTTTTCTTATAAAATTTGACAGAAATTTATACACTGATTTGATTCTAGAAGTTTCCTAAGGGCAGGACTTAAATACAGCAATCAAATTAAGTGTATGTATGCTGATGAGGCTGTCTTGCAAAAGTAAAAACTAAAATTCAATTTTTCAGGTAACCACTAATAATAATCTTCTGTCTTGAATGCTGGAAGCCACTGACAGAAATACAGCACTGTTAATGGGAACTGTAAAATAAGCAAGCAGTTATCAAGTGATTGGGATTCTCTGGATGTTATGAATGAATGTGCTGTGGTAGCTGTGCACGATGTTTCTGAGTGCTGAGGAATTTATGTTTATCTGCAGTTGTGGAACAGTGACTCCTTGTGAGCAGGAGACTGCTTGGCAATATGGAGATCAAAGCTGTTGATTTCAGCACAAAAATAAGGCTTCCTTTTTTTTAAAAGAGCCGGTTGTTGGTGTTGTAATTATCAAGCAGCACCAGAATGCATTCATAATCTACAAAGTTGTAGCCCAAACGGTTCTGAATAGTCTCAGAAAGTATGATCCTATTTTAGTTTTTTTAATAAAATTCAGGTGAAAGTCCTGCTGCTATTTAGAATCCTTAGGCGACAGCAAGACTATGAAAACTGCACTTACCTCATGCTGCCGCTTCTTGGAAAAAACAAGCAGGAATTATTGAGAGGACTTCACAAGTCAGGGTGTCCTTGTATCTGAAAATTTGACATAGCAATTTTAACCAGCTGTAAGATAATAAAGAGATTAAAGCCTACTTGGCCTTCTAGGCAGTCTGAGAAGTTGGTGTCGAGTATATGAGACTTCTTGTTAGGATATCTGTGGCTAGTCAGCTTAGACCATCTACAGAATGTTCCATACATATTTAGGAGAAGGTTTAGTATGACTGTTCTGCCAACAGATCAGAGACCTGCAGTATCTGTAAAGGAACCCAGGAAAAGGGTTTGGGGTTTGTTTGTTTGTTTGTTTTAATCGATTCACTGATTGGGTTCAACACTCAGCTCTGCAGATAGCCAGTAGAGAGGACTTCATCCAAATGACAATATTTATGGCTTAATGTTTGTCAAACTCTGCAGCTTAGTATACTGTTCAGAGAAGGATCTGGTGTCTGTTTTTTTCTGTAGACGTAGTCTGTGTTAAACATTTATATAATTATCCTGTGGCATGGATACATAACCTGTAACCTCCAAAGCTTCTCCGTAAGACTTTATGCTCTAAGACTTCAGCTGTGTGGTTTTCAGGGTTTGACAGACTTAGTCTGTCACTGTTTCGGTCTTTCTGAAGATGGTTTGAATCTTCTCTTGGTACCTGTAGCATCACTTGTGGTTTAATCTTGCTTTGTGAAGGGTTTCACTTGAATTTGTCCTCAGACTTCGCTAAAATATGTAGAACCTCTTATAAACATGTCTGTCCTTCACACTATAAGGTATTGAAATGAAGTAGATAAAACAAAAACTTGGCCAGTCATAAAGAATTTAGAGAATCTGTTGAGAATCTTGCTGCCTGTGTGGGGAATCCAGAGAAATACTATCACTTTGTTTAAAGCACCTGTCTCTGGTTTGATTCAGGGAGGGGAAAAAAAAAAACCCAACCCAAAATCCAAACCCTTCTAATGGGTGTGAATACAAGGGAACATAAAGAGTTTAGTTATCTACATTATTTGCTGCAGAGAACTCTTAATTTGTAGATCACTGCATGACTTAAACCCAGAATGATGTAGGGCTCATCCAGTTCAGTGAAACTGTGTTTTAATGAGGATTGCTGATTATGTAAGCCTCCTAGCAGAAACTCATTATTCTTGATTTTTATCTTGCTACTTGATATGCACACTAGCTGTTGCTGGAAGACATCTTATATCCTGGACTCAGCTCTGACCCAGCTGTGTGCAAAAGCTATAGAATAAAGTAGAAGTAACACTGAAAAATAACACAGTTCTTGTGGTTATCTCTTACAAGATTATTTTAATAAAGAGGCATAGATACTGTGGTGAATATGGGAAGTCTTATCGTAGTCCTATGCACAAGACTGGAATTGTAGAAATGTAAGATATTATTTTCTTGGTGGTGACCCTAAGCAAAAGTGACCTTTCAGAGTTTCTTCCTTTACCTAGTAGTCAATGACACTTCCTTTAAGGGGCCATTAGAAAGATTACTCAATGAGCAGCTGTACTTAAATAGCTTATTTTGCTTGTGCAAGAAATAGCATTTCATAAGCATTATTTTTCTTGTTAAGAGGGTAAAGTACAATATTTTCCAAAGGAAGAGAGGTCCTTCAGTGTCATTATGACCATTATAATCACGGTACAGCAGTTTGAAAGGTCTGTTGTTTTTGTAATCTATTGAAGTAAGCTGGAAGTCCTCTTGATAATGTGCTTTATCAGTGCTAGATATTTGTATAGTCTTTGGAATGATTTCTGCTTCCAAGATTGCACCTGTGTAATTGCTCAAATCTGAAAACCACTAGGTACCTGAAGGGGAGCTTCTCTGTGTCTTGGGTTTAGTGGTGCAAAAAGAAAGCCAGTAATTAGTAGCATTTACCAATGGGTAGAGAAAGAAATGGATCTTGCATAATTCAGAGACTGTGGATTTATTTGTATGGCTTCCTTTTGACACCCCCAGACAAATGAAAATTGTTCTCTTGAAAATTTTACGTCCTGGGTTTCTGTGGGGCATGTGCAACCTTGTCAGTTGCTGATGTATAACGTGATTTCTTCTCTGTGTTTCTAATGTTTCATTTCCTTTTCAGGTCTGCTAAATCTATTTTGAAGCCAAGGGTAGACAACCAGTACAGGGGGAGCGTTGCTGCTTTAGATGGACATCTGCTCTTGCGGCATGGCCCAGATATCCAGCAGCAATGGGTTCAAACAGCGCTCGTCGCCTTCTCTGTCGGCCGCAAGGTCAAAAGATGTGGACAAAGAGGAGGCATTGCAGATGGAAGCTGAGGCATTAGCCAAGATGCAGAAGGAAAGAGGTGTAGCTGGTAATAAACAAACCTTTCATTCTTTAAGCAGCCCCAGACAAAAAGCACAGACTCATAACAAACAGGACCATGATCTCATGGTGTTTCCAGAGTCTGATGCCAAGAGCATGGAAGATAAACTAAGCACCATTGACATAGAGAAGCTTACACATGCTGAACTAGAGAAACTGCTGCTGGATGAAAATTTCGAGTCTAGTAAAGTACCTACATTACCAGCAAGTCCTATTTTGAGCCCATCTTTGTCTTCTCAATTTTATCTTGGGCCTGCGGGTCAGAGGAGACAGTGGACACCTGGGATACCAGCACCTGTGACATGCACTTTACCTCCTATTTACACCTCAGCTTCTTACACGAAACAGACTGGTGTATTTCACAACGGATTCCATCCAAGTATGTCGTCCTATCCCTCCAGAGAGCCTATTTATCTTGGTCTTCCAAGACAGTCACAATACATTTCACACCCATTGGCAGCTACCACACCTTTCCATCCACAAGGAAGCCTACCTATATATCCTCCAGTACTCACACCAGAAATGGCAAAGGTATTTGACAAAATTGCAAGCACTTCGGAATTTCTGAAAAATGGGAAGTCGAGCACGGACCTGGAAATGACTGCTATAAAGTCTGCGGTTTCTAACCTGCCAGCCTCGGAAAGCTGCGGGGATGTTAGTAAATTTGACTGGTTAGATTTGGATCCCCTAAGTAAACCAAAAGTGGATAGTGTGGAGACTTTAAATAAAGCAGAGAATGATGGAGAGAGGGCTTCAACTATGAGTGCTGAAGATCCATGGGAGGCTGTGCTGTTAGAAGAAAAGCTGTTAGTAACTTGTCCCCTGGAAAGAAAAGTTAATGGGAAATCTTCTGGAGCAACAGTCACAAGGAGCCAGTCCTTAAACATGCGAACAACTCAACTTGCGAAGTCGCAGGGCCAAACGTCACAGGTATGTAAATCACTAATTTTAAACTGCAGTATAGTAGTCAAGATTAATCACAATATTTAAAGACGCTTTAATGTCTGGATTTGTTTTGTTACTTGGCTTGAGCAGTGTCCAAATACTGTGATGTTAGGGCATATATATTAGTGCTATTCAGAAAATGGAACGTTGCTACTGAATTATCTCCAAAATAACTCTGCCCTTGTGTAACATTTCCACGTTTACCGAGGAAATTGCTGTCTTTCAGCACACTCCAATAGGAAATGGAAATAGTATTTAGAACCATTAAGTATTTAAATCATATTGATAAATATTTAGGTTTTATAAGTAGTTCACCTGATACTGAAAAATAAAAAGATGGTGAGTTAAGCACTGAAAATTTTATCTTAAGCAGTCTTTACTTTGATTTTGGAAAAAAAATATTTTTTTTCCTTATATTTGAACCTTTCAGCATTTTTAAAATTTCTATTTTATTTTAGAAAACGTTGCATGGAAAGGTGGCATAGTCAAAGATCTTTTCTGCTTTCCTAGTATCACTTGTAGCCTTTTACAGGACTACTTTGGTAGGTAGAAAGCTTTCCTTCTGTGCAGGAATGCTAGAGAACCTTTTGCTTATACTGTCTGGGATGGTCAGAAACACTGTACTTCTCTTCTGGAAGAAGGGAAACCATCCTTGTGTGATGTTACTTCAGTCAGGCAGGGCAGAAAGGTGACTGCTCTAAGATCAGAATCACTTCAATCAAATATTTGAGACAAAACTGTCAAGAGAGGCTTTAGTTATGACACTTATATCTTTGGACATTGAGCACATGCAGTCTGTGTCAAAACTAAAGTGTGCAGCGGGTGATCAATTCTGGCACAATCTCATCTGGTTAATTATGCCCCAAAAGTGCATCCTCTTCTTTTCCAAATCCAGTAAATGACTGTATATTGTTTTTAACTTTTCTTATATGTTTTAATTCTTTCTGTGATAATCCCATCATAAAACAAGACACTTATCAGCTCACTAGAAAGTGAATATGAATACTTCTGGGGTTTTATTTGTGGGTTTTTTGTTTTTGGTAGAGAGAGTACAAAGACTGAAGGAGAAGACTTCAGCACCCCTGGCAAGGGTGGTAATGACAGAAAAAGAATTGTACTTGTAGAAACTGGTTAGAGAGGGGAGAATAAACTATTTGTTTGCCTTGGAGATGTTGGATTACAGCTCTTTTGAATCTTAGGTATTGTCTTTCTAGGTGTTTTTAATAGGCTAGGGACATGCCGTTAAAAAAACAACTGTTATCAGTCAAAGATATTTTCCAAATTACTCCTTAATACTTCCCCCCCCCCCAAGTGGAGGAGGTTTTTCTCAGAAATAGGAATATTTACTAGACTTTGGCCTAAAGGGCTGTCTGACTTTCCACTGAAGTGCAATTTTTGGCCCCTTGTCTGAAGGATTTCCTGTTTTTTCTGGGTTAGTTGTCACTATTCTGGCAAAAGTTTAGTAGAAATCTCATAGAAAACGACCCAAGAAAACCCTTTACCTCTGTTTTTATGGCATCATATTTTTAACATTGCATGTTTGTAGATCTTGGGCCTGACTTAATTTTGCTTTTTTTCCCCCACTCACCATTGAACTGTGATATATTAACTCAGTTATTTCCTAGTATTTGGAGAGGCATGTAAAATTGGGCTCTATAGCAGTTTTCTTCTCATTTTGCCTGTCATGTGGTGATACGTTTGTCAGTTTTCCAGTGGTGTTTGGTTGGTTGTAATGTAACTGCTGATGGTAGTAGCTGGACTTCTGAGGTGTTGTCTGCAGGAAGAAGTATTTGACTGTTGCTGAATGAAATCTGCTTTTTATAAATTCCAGGATTTTTTCAAGAATGCAAGTTTTAAAAGGGACTTTCCTGTTCATAAGGTCCAGTCTCCTGCTATTTACATGTCACGTATGCATTGGTTCATAAGTAAAACTCAAGCTCTGCCTTCGCATATGGTCTTTTTCCTCCTGCTACATTTGATTTAAAGGCTGTTCCTGACCCTCAGTGTCCTGATCAGTCATCTCATTTTCAGCAGAGTGCATTTGTAACTACCTCTTAGCAAATGTTCTTCTTTCAGAGTGGATCAGCAGGTATTTAAGATAAAAGAATCGTTTTGATATTTACCTCAGTGTGCTATAAAAGACAGTGACTTTGTCAGCTTTCACTGCAAGCTCTGTGTGAGAGCTTCCCTTTCATGTCCCTTTTTTTTTTGAAGATGACTTATGAGAATTTTAGTTCTCTGTGTGAGAGCGTAGTGTGCCG
>NW_020955603.1:321885-459761 GCF_003031625.1 Empidonax traillii | reverse complement strand
TCAGCAGGTATTTAAGATAAAAGAATCGTTTTGATATTTACCTCAGTGTGCTATAAAAGACAGTGACTTTGTCAGCTTTCACTGCAAGCTCTGTGTGAGAGCTTCCCTTTCATGTCCCTTTTTTTTTTGAAGATGACTTATGAGAATTTTAGTTCTCTGTGTGAGAGCGTAGTGTGCCGTGTGCCCTGTACAGCAGCACGAATTACCTCATTACAGGTAGGGACATCCTGCCTGATACCCTTCTATTGCATTTGCTTTATTCACCATGGCATCAGAACAGCACATATCAATCTTGTTGTCAGTTAATCTGATTTTCTTTAAGCCACCATCTCTTTCAGACAAGTTCTTATATTATAGCAGATTTCTGAAGTGAATGCCCAATTGAAGGTTTGGGATTTACTTTCCACTTTTTCTCCTGCAGTCTGTGATTGACTACTTTTGGCATCACATTCCAGTTCTAGTCTGTATTATGAGATTAGCTGATGATACAAGGCTGTAAATTGGCATGGTCACTTCTGCTAAGTTATTGAAGTAGATAAAAAATAGGTTTAAAGATGAGTCTCTCAAATAGATATCCTTGCAACATAAGCTGGGTCTTGTATCTTTTGCCTATCCCATGCTTCTACTTCATTTTCAAGCTTATATATTTTTCCACCTAGTAGGAAGCTGAGTTATGTAACCCCTATTTTTGGCAGTTCTCTTGTATTTTATCCAGTTTACCCCAGGTATCTATGTATATTCTTGCACTGAGAATCATAATTGTATCTATTTGATGTATGTATTCATATTTGAAGGATCTATAGGTTCAGTATTTCCCTTTGAATACTTCAGTGTTTGTCACTCTTTCTGAGAGCAGAGGCAAGAATCATCATTTTGTTGTATTTTATGTGTTGTGTTATCTTCCTTTCCACAGAGCTAAAGTGTCTTGTGACTTTTCATACTTGTCAGATTTTATTTAATGTGACTTTTGGTAAATGAGTGGATTTTGGGTTTGTTTGTCATTGTTCAGAGTAATTGTATTTACAGACCTCTTCTGTTTTTGCAGCCTATGCTGATATGAACTATTTATCTCACTTGGCCTGAAGTCCCTTCTTACAAGTTATTTCCTGTTTGACTGATAGCTTTTGCACCTCTCAGACTGGCTCTTCTGAAAGTTTAATTTCTTCAACTCCTACTTGCTGCTCAAAACCCATCTGAATCTCATGGATTTTAGTTTTTCAGAACTTGGCATTCTGAAATTATTTTCCCCAAAATGATCAAAACTTAGTATTGGAATTCAACTAAAAAGCAAGGAGGTATTTCATGTTCTTATTTTTCCACCAGGAGGTATTTTCCATCATTGCATATTTGTAATAGCATTAGGTTTCTCTCCTTAGCCAAACGTGACCCTGAGGTCACCCATGGGGAACCAAGTCTTTTTTTAATTTGCTCATTAGATTAGAATTTTTTGTTTACCCTGGCTAAATTTTCTTGTGTTCACATGCCTTGTAGTTCTCTAGACTTCCCTGAATTTAACAGCAAAATAGCCTACAAATTTTGCTCTCAAGTATTGAAAAGTGTCATATAGTGGTATAAAGTGGAGACGTTGCATCACTGGTGTGACTTGAAGTAATTCTCTGATTCTTTTATACTATGGTTGCATGGTCCTTTGTGTACTTATTTGCAGTATTCTTTAAAAAGAGTTCCTGAGTAGAATTTAACATTTGTATAGGCAGCTTCTTGGTTTGAAATGACTGAATTTTGCGTTGAGTGCTGACCCAACAGTTAGCTGAACTTTTATTCAAGGTGTTTACCTTTCCCTTGGTCACCTTCCTGTTTCCTTGTGTGGTGTTTTTTTTTGTATTGTTATTGTGTAATTGCTTAGAGAGTACATGCACTAGATAGAGTTGCATGGGTTAGTCAGCAAGTGTTGTGCAGTTTTGCCCTGAAGTATTTTTATGTGACAGAACTTGTCTGAGATATTAGAATAGAAGAACCCTTTTAAATTTAAGGTTTTATATGTGCTCATGAAGCTCATTCCAGGTTTTGTGGCTTTACAGCTTCCTGCTCTAATTGCCCCTTATGGTATTGCTAATCCCCAATTATAAAGAATTTATCCTTTTGACTGATCACTGTTCTTGCAACCAGTATTTTAGCTGAAATAACTAGGTTTAAATGCAATTCAAGAGGCAATTATAGGTTGTATCTCTTCCAAGTTTGTGGTAACAAGTTATTTGGAGGGAAAAAAGTGCTAAAAGGAAAAGACCTGGCAGTCCCAGGCTCACCATGATTTCACCCCTTTTCTGAGACTGTCTAATTTGACTATATTGTCTGATATGCTCTAATGAAATTAGTTGCCTAGCTGACTACTTTGGCTAATAGTAAATAACCCATTTACTAGTTAATGTGATTAGTCACTACTTCAAATATAAATAAGTTGTGATGATTTTTAGAAAAATAATCATGCAGTCTGCTTTGGTTTTGGAGTTGTGGTTGAATTAAAGGTTTCTATGAGCATTGTAGAAGCTTTGAGTCAAAAATTTAACTGGTCAGAAACCTTTATCCTCTGTGTGCAATGACTCTGGGTTCGATATGAGCAAACTCTTCAGCTTCTCCCAGGGAGTATCTGGCTGGAGCTACAGGAATCCTTCAGGCCAGTGGTGGCTGTTGGACTACGGACAACTGAGTTCCACCTCAATCCCACTGGTTATTCCAGCTTCTCTCTGCTTTTTGCTCACTCTAGCACTTGTATGGCTGTATTGTGGATCAGGCCAGAAAAAAGATAGAGATTTAAAAACTGCTGCAGTTCTGTGGTTTGTGGCTTTGGTTTTGTTGATTTTTTTTTTTAAAAGTTTATTGGATTTTGTTGTTTGAAACGTCAGGTCTCTTTTAGCAGTTGTTTTTTAGATTGGATAACTTAAAGATTGTGGTTTGCCGTTTTGGGAGCTGGTGGGTGCCTATGGCATAAAGGGTAAAAACAGCTGCAAATTGATACCACAAGATTAGTCCTGAATTTCGTGCTGTGAATGCTCCTTCCTTCCGGTGTGTAACTTCCTTCCAGTGTACAACTTGTATTTCCCTGCTTTGTAGGAAAAGGTAATTGTGGGCAGAACTGATTTGTAATGGCTCTTTCTGAAACTATACTGAAGGCTGAATTGGAGAAGTGGAGGAGAAAACATTTGTCTGTCTTCCTTCTCTTATTCAGCCAAATCTAACCAAGTTCTAATGCAACAGGTCACTGCTGAGAGCTCGGGAACTGTTATGCTTGCAACTTAACTGATAGTGGTGCTGTAAATAAATTACCTTCTGTCGAGGAGTCACTGGTCCAGTGAATCTTTACTTTTCAACTTAGTGATTATATACATTTTTCTCTATATAGCAGTAGACATAAAAGTAACCCTAGACTTGTGAAAATTTATTATCTGCATGGGGCATTGCTGGCTGTAGGAATATGTTTGCAGCTATTTAAATACTGTATTATCTTTGAGTTGCAGAAAGACAATGGGACCACTGGCATGCTGACAGAAAATGTGCTTCTCCAAGCAATTGAAGGGCAGAATCAAGAGCTGTCAGCTTTTTCTCAAGCAGTTACAAAGTAAGAAATTACTGAATACGAATAAACTTTCAAAATGAAGGAAAAAAGCTAAATGACTCATTTTCACTTAGCTTGATGGGGATAGTCCTATATTTCTTTTTCCTTGATGAGACAGATTTCAGTGTGTGCCCTTTTTCTTTTTCTTATCCCAGTTTTTCCTGGTTTTGTCCTGTTCTGTTTAAGAATGCAACAAAATTGCTAAGATGTTGAGTACTAAGATTTTTGAATTATCATGTGGCCTCTTTATTATTTTGGTCTCATGACTTTCCTCTCACTTTTTCCCTTGTTTTTATAACACTTCTTTATCCTCAAGTTATTTTTCTGTATCTCCTCCTGTCTATTTTTAATATAATTTCTTTTTCAGTATTTTTTTTTTACTTCTTAGCTGATGCACCTCACTAAATCCTGATTTTCCAACCTTTAAATGATTTTTATTGCTTCCACAACTGGAATACTTTAACAAATAAAACCTTCAAACTTGTCCCTGCTTTGATCAGGTGGTGAAGTTCCTTAAAGGCCACACCAGAGAACATGACAGAATGCTGCTTCAGTGGTTTTTTTCTTACTACCACAATTTAATGAGTATATTTTTTTGCGTTCTTCCTAGAGAAGACAGACTAGGAGTCTTGCCTTTCTAACTTTCAAAATCAAAATCCAAGAAATGATGGAGGAAATAGAGATCTTTGAATCTGAAGGAGAGCAGCTATTTATTAAAACAGGAATGTTTATAAAATCAAAAGCAAACTCCATAAAACCAATGAGATTTCATATTCTTGTGAAACTTACTGATTAACAACATGAAGAAAAAACTCATGTAAAATAGGCTTGTTGCAACAATTTCTAGTTAAATCTAATTGTTGCCTTTCCTTTCAAGACCCAGTGCTTAAAATATGGATGGCTTTTTGACTGGACAATTCTTGCTAGAGGGTTTTGGGTATTTTTCCCATTCTTGCTTTTGTTAGGAATCAAGAAGATGAAATAAATGACCCTTATAGAAGAGTTCTACTTTAATGTTGATAAAAGTTCTGGGTTAAATTATTTTATTCATGTTAAATAGCAGAAAATAAAAAGCAGGTATCAAAATACTGTCTATTCACTAATAGGTGAATGTTTTATGCTGTTTGTGTCCTAAATAAAAGCCATTCCCTTAACTAAGGCCTCTATCTCAACTTCCTCAACTCGGAATAACTACCTTCTGTGTAGCATCTAAATTCAGATTAGATTTCTAAAAATTGAAAGGTGTGAAGAGTTTTGTTGTCTTTTCTACGTAAAAGAAATTATTGTTTTTTTAAATAATTTTTTAGTAAATGCTGTGGATTACATTTTTAAAAACTGGTTTAGAGCTAAACTTCTGCAGAAGATGGATACGTCCTGTAAGCATTGACCTGTTAAATATTTGAAGCTATGTGGAAAACCTGCCTAATTATAAGCTGGGATTTTTTTCCTGTCTAACTACTACTTGTGTAATTATTGTGGGCAGTGTTCTGTTGAGAGCAGAAAAATTAAATGGTGTTTTGTACGTACAATTTAGGTAGAGAGCCAAAGGTAGTCTTTACTGTTCTGGCTTGTGGTTATTACCATTTTTTTTTTGCTTTAGTCTTAGACTTCTCCATTGCAATGTTTCATAAACCTTTTCTGCTTTCAGATTGAGGACCAAGTTTCCTTACTCTAACCAGCAAACAAACCCAGGCTTTGTGCTGAGTCCAATCATGCTGCAAAGAAATATAAGTGGGGAGAGTGCCAGTATCAAGGTTTCTATAGAAATCGAAGAATTCCAGCAACCAGTAACGTTTACATGTGATGGTATGTTTCTGCTTTTTAAACTGGAGTTTGCTTGTTAAGACTTAGAGTGGTGGGTTAAGACTGTACATGGAGCCGAGGCCAATGGCTTTCGCTTTTTGTGCTCCCCGTGTCTCAGATGCATGGATTGTTTGTGGGAAATGTGGAAAAGGTAACTGAGCAAAGACCTAATTCTGGGTCAGTGCCTCCATCAGAAAATATTTAGAAGTTGACAAGAAGAATCAGTTTAAAAAAGGAAAGTCAGGCAAACCAGAAGCACTGGATAGAATAAAACAGTTTTTCAAGACTTTGACCTATTTTTTAGTAATTGAGGGAACAATGACACCAGGACTGATATTATTAACATTCAGTTTATTTCAGTACTCTTAACATATTTTTAAATAAACTTTTAAAAATTTTTAAAAAAGCCCATCTAGAAAGTCAGACAAATTGCTGGTGGAAAATAAGCACTAAAACTGTTATTTGACTTTGGTATATACTTATGAAAACAAACACTACAATAATACTGGCGTGATGTGCCACAACCTGCTGTCCTGGTTTTGTGGGTAACCAGGACTATTGGTTTGGGGTGGACCTTTTAGGTTTCCCTAGTTGTACATACATTCATATTTTCTGTGCAGTCTTGACTTCACGGCATTTGTATTCAAGGCTGTAACTCCGCATGCTGTCAGCTTCTGGCAGCTTCTTTTTGGTGATAAAATATCTGAAAATATCCTGAATTACCTCAGGAGCAACTTCCTGATAGCGAATCTGTGCTGTGGTGTTTGCTTGTCCTGTGGTTCTCGACCTGTGACAGTGTAGATGCTTTAGAGCTGGCGGTTCCCAAAAGATATGGAGTTGCTGTTTTGCTCATGTAAACTAACTGCTCTCTTAGGAAAGGAGCTCTCAATGCTTTCATTCGATATTAATTTGCTGGACCTTTTATTCATTTTGCTGCAGTGTAATAATCTTTTGTTAAGAAATGAGGGGTATTGTAAGTATAGCCTAGCAAGGGTTTCTGCTCTTAATCCTTAAGATTATTCTTTTCTAATATAACAGGCTTAATCCTTTGCTACAAAAGGCTTTGTTAGCGTAACTACAATGTTAGGGCTTCAGCCCTTTATTTCTATTTTTTTTCTGACTAGCTTGGAATGTGTTTTGGATTCTAATCCCACATATCTCATTCTTTGCGCTCTCTGCTCTCTTCCCGTTTTTTCCTGATGCTGAAACTGATCACAGTTGAACTACTTGTCTTCTGTAGCTGGTGAAAGATGAGTATGTGACTAGTAATAGGCGTATTGAAAGTTATTCTCTACCTTTAATTCCGTCTGTTCTTAGTCAAATTATTACATACTTTAGCATCTTGCTGCTTTGCTTTACTATGCCTCTCGGTCTTGCTCAGGGGGAACTGCAACCTGTCAGTGCTCTGATGACTCAATGTGTAGAAAGGACCTAGGAGGGAAACAGATGAACTTTAGAGCTTATTTGGATTGATTTTATATTCATTCATTAGACTTTACGTAGAAGTACAAGTCTATCTGAGCAATCACTGTGTGTCAGCAGGAAATGAATGTTTTTGAGGTAGGGCAGGGAAAAGGTGGCACCATTATCTTTGTTACTTCCCTGGGCTTTCCAGGGCTGGCAGACCTTCAGCAATGCTGCCTGTGACTACAGCCCATGAACTATCACTGCACCTTTTTTCTCTTCAACTACCATGTTCTCTGCTGAAGGTGTAGTACAACAGGTTCACTCTAGATTTATAATAGGTTAAACAGTCTTAATGAGTTAAATCATGTTTCTGAATTCATACTTCCTTGCTCTTGAATTTCATAGTCATTTTTCATATGCTATCGATACCTCTGTGCTTGTAATACTTCATCATTTGTTAGTTATACGAAGCATATGTGTTATCTTGTGGGAAATACTGGGGCATTACTGCTCAGTGTCCACCATGGCAGTAATATTTCTTTCAAAAAAAAAAATAAATTGAGAAAATTAGGAAGGTCCCTGGAGGGGGAAAAAACCCAGTCTGAATTAAGTTGATATTGCTTGTAAACGATTTACAGGAGATTGCTGGAAACTAGGTTGAGAGGGCTAGAGAGCATTTTGTATTTAAACATTTGTGTTATTAAAACATATCTGTGTATTTTTCGTCAGTGACAGCTGGTGGGTGTAGAGGAATGGATTTGGGGTTTGACTGGGATTATTTCTTTTGCTCTGTAGTTGCTGGATAAAAGAGATAATTTTCAGAAAAAGCATTTGGAACATGATGCGAAAGTACTGGTAGCTAAGAGTTGCTTTTTGCAAAGGCTTGCTGATGTTGAGATCTCCTCTGTCCAAAGTGGAAACTGCCCTAGACAAATGGAAAGGAAAAAGTGAAAAACACTTTCAGTAGGATTTGCCTCAGCTGCAGCTGATATTCAGTTCTTCAAAAGCAGAACAATTAAAGGAGTTCCACTTGCAGCTCTTCAGATAATGATTTTTAAGTGCCTCTGGGATCACTTACCTATTTGAAGTCCTTGTTAAATATGGCAAATTTATAATTAAAAAAAAAAAAAAAAGGAAAGGCTATCCTCTGTCCTGCAAACTGTGTTTGTACTTCTGGTCAAGTGACTACACTGTATCCTAATTTTAAAATAATTTATGGGCTTTTTGTAATGACAGGCTAGTTTCATGGGATACCTTTCTGAGAAAAAAAGTGATCTCAAACGATGACATTTAAAAGACAATAGAAGCATAAGAGTCTTTCCTACAAATATAAAAACCAATTTCATCAAATAACTACAATTTGTGAGTGAATAATAGTTAATATCACTCGCTATAGATTTATATTTAACTTTTAGATGTAATTTCTTTAAACAGTGAGTTCCCCTGTTGAGCTTATAATAATGCAGGCACTTTGCTGGGTGCATGATGACTTGAATGAAGTGGACATTGGCAGCTATATCCTGAAAGTCTGTGGCCAAGAAGAAGTTTTACAGAAGTAAGCAAACTCCTTTTCATTAATATTTAATTTCATACTTTTTTGTAACACAGTTACTGGGAAGTATTTTTCTAGTGATTGTACGTATGAAGGCAGAAATCTTAAAAATGTAGAAGAGTCACTCTTTGCACTAAGATCAGAAGTCTTTCAAGCTGCTCTGGGATACAGCAGAGTAGTTTCTCAACACCTCCCTAAAAATATGTTCTAATCTGTCATCTGTTGTGTTGAACACAAACAGAGCATTTTTCAGATGCAGGTTTTGAGACCATTTCCATAGATGGATGTTGTAGTTTTCAGCTCCTCTTCAAATCCCAGCAACCAGGAAAAACAAAAAAAAAATCTGTTTTCTAATAATCTGTGGGGGTTATGGTTTTTTGATTGTTGGTTAGTTTGGTTTGATTTTGGGTTTTGGTTCTTTTTTTAAAAAAAATGATGGTTTACAAAACCCCATTAGTTTTCTGGGTTAGAATATTTGGTTTGTGTGTTAGTTGCTGTAGGTAGAAGCTTTAGTGAAAATACAGGGGTCTGTAATAGTGTATCAAAACTTCTGCAGAAGTAAAAATCAGATCAAGTGTGGTGTGGAAGTTGATTGACCACTTCCTTACTTTGAGACAACATTAAATATTTCATGTGAGATTTTTTAAAAGCACGGCATATCTCTGTTGTGACTAAAGCTTGCCTTTGTTTAACAGTAAGCACTGCATAGGAAGTCATGAATATATCCAGAACTGCCGGAAGTGGGACACAGAAATCAAACTGCAGCTCCTGACCCACAGTGCGATCTGCAGCGATCTGGCACGGACAGTAAGTACTTCCCAAGGTTGGGAGTTTGCATCAGAGTTGGCAGATCTAAGGTGTAACTTTCCAGTGTTACTAACAAGTTAGTAGGTCTGCTTGGTGTTGGAAATTGTGTCCTCTCATACTAAGAGGAAGTGAAATAACAATTGCACAGGGCAGATAATACAAATATGGGTACTGTCTCTTATTAGACTAAGTATTATACTTGGAAATAATATTGGGAGCATTTGGACTAAACTTGAGGCCTGAAAGGGAAGCAATAAGTTTTGGAGTTAACCAAAAGTCGAGAACAGTTTTTGAGTTTTAATTAAATCTGTATCGGACCATCAGAGAGGAAGGGGGGAATATTTGGTATCTGTGTAGTTATGCACTTGATGGCTATTTGTTCCCTCTATCTCTGTGTGTACACATTTTGTAGGCTATTAATTTGTTATTTCTTTTCCTCTTTGAAGAAATCACCTTATATTTTTCCCCTGCACTCCACAGCTATTAGTAATTAAACTTCTAACACAGTATTACAAATTATAGAAAGGCAAGAACTGGACTTAAGATCTAATATTTTATTGCAGGAAGATGATGACAGAACACCCATTCATCTAACCAAACACCTCTACAAAGTAGAAAAGCCTTTCAGGGAACCTATTATAAGGTAATGTTTTGTGGTTATTTTAGTAACCAGGTGCTGGTTGCTGCTGAATTCCTGACCTATGTTCTCTTCTTGCTCTTGTGTTCAATAACTATTATTTCTTGGCAGGCCTTCTATTGAAGAGCTTCTTGATGTGTATCATAAGCAAGTTAACATAGCTCTAAAGAATGAGGTAAGGTCATTGTAAATTACTGCTGAACAAAAAGTAGCGTGAGAAAGCTCACCAGTAAGGTAGCTGGGAAAAAGACTTGCAGGTATTCTTGGGGAAATTATATCTGAACAAGCTGTCAAATGTGAATTTGGAATAATGGAATTTTAGATTCCTTTTCTTGCAAACTAACTGTTACCTAATCATCACAATTAGAAATATATCTTCCAAGTCCTGGGGTGAAAAACAGCCTTTTCCTCAAAAATGCTGGAAGAGAGAAATTCAGGGGAAAAGTTCTGAATCCTGACTACATCCATTGTTGACAGCCATGATAGATATATTTGGTAACAGATAAAAATCTACACAATAGTGAGCAGTAATAGCTGTGTACAATGGGAGTTATAAATGAAGCAAGTTTGAGACATACTAGTAAGTTTTACACAAAGTGTAAAACTTTTTCTGCATTATTTGATTAACTTGAAATACCCTGTCAAAAACATTGTCCATTTTGGTGTATGATAAGTAGCTTAAAGCAACTTGCAAGTCAGGCAGTTTGGAGTGATTTCCCATATGCACAGGCTTATGGAAGTAACCTCTGCTTTGCTCATTTCCCAAAGGAGAAGCTGCATTTAACTCCTGATAATAGTGTAACTTGGAGACTTAAATGCTTAAACATTAACCGTGTTTCTTAGCCAGTTTCTGTAAGAGCAGGCTTGAAACGAATTACTTAATTGCAATACTTTTCACTTGCACTATGTTTGTTTGCCTCTCCAGGAATGCAGGTCTGAACAATCTGATGTCCACTATTTACATACACCCTTAATTTATTTAATTCCTTTGATGATGATTCACCATCTTCTCAAGGGTAGTTTTGAACACAATCGTTTTGTAGAAGAGGGAGCTGTAAATGCTGCTTGATATGGTGGTGGTTTTGTTGCTTTGCTCCTGCAGCTGCTTCAGCTTGTTTGTTCAACTGTGATTTCACAGGCTGAGATGAGGAATGCAAAACATCTCAATTCAGACTTACGTTCTGCTCTTTCTACAGACTTAGGATAGGAGATCTAGTTTGTAGAAGGTGATGATTAGGTTCAAAAATCAGCAGTTGCTGCATTTGAAATTTTTTACTTTGTGAAGTGAATTCCTGTACCTGTTCGGTAGCTGAAGTTTGCTAATCAAAGGGAAAAAACGTAAAGTAATACATAAATAATTTGTATGTAGGCTTTGATTTCACATCATTGAACACTTTAAAAGTTATCAGTTGTCTTCTTATTGAGATTGAAAGCCTGTGAGGAAAAATAGCAGTGGAAATTTTGTTCTTCATGACTCAAAGCAGCTGTTAACTTCCAAGTGTCAGCTTTGAAAGTACAGCTTAAATATTTACAGTGTCCTCTGACTTCTGTGGTTGTTTTCTTACCAGGACAGTTAATTGTTGCCAGGAAACTCTCAATTCAAAAGCTTTCTGATTCAAATGGCTTCTTTGCTATCCACTTGAAGGAAAGCCATGACAATACCTCTGGGAGGGTAGGGATTGGGAATCAATTTACATCTTACTGAGAGGATATTGCACTAATAATCCTTCTTATTTAGTTGCAAGTGCTCATAAGTAATTGTGGAAGAAACATAGACATTACACCTTTAAAAAGTGAAATGTTATTTTTAAGTAAATATTTTCATTTTCTACATGGGTTCTGTAAAATTGGGTGAAGGCTTTCCTTACATTAAAAAACAAACCCCAAGAAATCTGGGATAATTTAGATTTAATTTAAGTGGATTTTCTTTTATGGGAAGGGTAGCAGGAAGAGAATGTGAGGATCATGTCAACTTTGTCTTAAATAACCTACCAGCATATTGATTCTCTGATTAGAAGCTGATCTGTTCCTTTCAAGAAAGATTCCTGATAAGTGTGCAATATCCCTTCCTTTCCTACCTGCTCCAAGATGACAGTTTTAAATTGCTTCATCTGGAAGAACTATTTAAATTAAATATAATTTAAAGCAAAAATTGCAAGAAACCTTTTTCAAAAGTATGTTAAAGTGAAGTAACAAAGATAAAGTTCTATTATGGAAGCAATACTGTAATGTAAGTAGTAGTAGTGTAAGTGTAATTTGAACCTATGTGTTTGAGAGGACTCAAGTTGAAACACTGCTTCTTTAGAATTGCTTCCTCACACTAATTAAATAGTTTTTTTTTTTTAAACTAACACTTTCTTTTTATGCCATGTGGGAATTTGAGCTTAGTATCTCATTAGAAAATACTTGTTTGCCAGCAGCTTAATGGAAAAATGGTTGGGAACCTCCTAATGTTTCCTGGGATTTCATTCTAGAATCCACACTAATGTGTTTTTGGCATTTATAAGGAAGTTCTTGATACTGAGGTTTTTCTTTAATCAAATTGTTACCACACAGTTTAATGTAACTGAGATACGCATCTCCTAGTGAAATTTTCTTGGCAATTCATTAAAAAAAAAAAAAATCAAAGCAATACTGGGTTACACAATTGTGATCAGATCAATCTGTTCTCTCATACATTCCTTATTAGAACCAGCATAAAGCAGTAGATCATGTAATTAAGACTGTCAGAAAAATCTGTTCTACATTGGATTGTGTAGAGACTCCTGCAATAACGGAATCAGTGAAGAAGCTAAGGAGGGCTGTTAATCTCCCAAGGACTAAAAACGCTGAGGTAAACTTTCACACTATAAACTACATTTTGAGGTACTCTTTTTAACACTGGTAAATAGTATTTCAGAATCTTTGGTAGTTGGAAATACCAGCAACAGTTCGGTCAGGATTATGTTGGGCTTTTTTTTGTTGAGTTTTATTTATTTATTTTACCTAATATTTTCCACTTCTGTTGATGTCTCTCTGCTGTTAATGCATTAATCACTTGCTTGTTGAATACTTGCCTTTTCTAAATAGTGACTTTTTAAAAACCAGTTTTAAAGTACTGTTTTCTGGTTCTGTAATTAGAAACTTGTGTCACAGCAGATGCCACTAAATCTGACTAAGGGGAACTGACAGCTCATGCTTTTTAAAATCAGTGCAGTTATGCTTTAAAGGGCAGTTCACATCATGCATTTTCCCAGTAGTGTTTATGTGACTAGCAATAACATCTTAAAACTAACTGTTCATGCTCCTGCATTCCTGAGCATATGGACAAACCCAAAATCTCTCAAACAGCACAGGATTTGATGATGCAACTACCTTACAATGAATGATTCACTGGAGCAGAATTGGTCTCAAGTCAACAAATGGAGAAGCTGAACAAATAAAAAAAGCTAAATAATCTTGTAATGCCGTTTCTGTTGTCCTGCTGCCTTATTAGAGTGGCAGTTCACGTGATGCTCTATTCGCTTCTGGCTTCATTGGTTCAGTGATGTATTTGTAATATAGTTGTCCCAAGAACTAAACTTCTTGCAGGGAAGTGCAGAAGACATTTAGAAAACAGCATGTACAAATATTTTTTCAATGTTTGCTTTTTAGTAGGAGAAAGCTGTAGAAATAATTAGATTGCAGTGTAAAAATAACTCCGAAAAAATAACACTATCCCACTAGAGTTTGAAAAGGCTGGGATTTTATCAGTAAAACCATGCCTTTTTTTTTTTTTTTTTTTTTTTTTTGATGCACATTGACTTGAACAGTCATATGTATGAAGGCTTATAGGATTGCTTTCGGAAACAAAATTTCTTTAAAGATTGGAAACAGTTGCATCTAAACATTTTGAAAGATATTGGGTTTTGGGGTTTTTTTTAAGTAATTCCTTGTGGTTGGAAGAAGTGACCACATTTTTTATAAGAATGGGAGGTTTTTTGGTAGTTCAGACTAACTGTAGACAAGATGCTCAATTAGTACATTAAAAGCGTAAGGAGAGCTTTTATTCTTCTGCAGCAGTTGTGGCAGACTTCTTAGACTTTCTCTGAGGTTTTAGGAGTTCACTGGGTTTTGATTTTAAATCACAGACTCAGTTTTCATTAAAAGCTTCAGTTTCATCAGGAGTTGAATTTGGCATGAAACTCTTCCTGATTAGAAGGGAGTAAATTCCTGTGATTTGTTTGCCACCTTTTGGCTTCAGCAGTGTCTTTGTTGAGACTAGACATTGCTATGGTGTTGTATCACGTTTAGACTTCCATTTTAGCAGACCAAGAAGCAAACAAATATAGTCTAAAGTAACGGTACTTACTGCTCAGTTTTCTTAGTTGCTTAACATTTTTTTAATTCAGTAAATTTGCAGTAACTCTGCCACCAAAAGATACCTTAACAAATGCCACGAAGAGAACAGCTGTTCAGACTTCAATTACTCGTTAATAGAGCTAACAACCTCTGCTTCCATCCGTAGCAGCCCTGAGCAAGCTTTATTTCTACCTGGAGAAGTCAGGGTATCCCGAGCAGTATTCCAGTGTCCTGTGGCTTTTAGGAGTTCATAAAGAGTGTCAAAAACAGTTGACTTGACTAAACATGAACTGTTGAGCTCGATGAATAGTTGCTGCATGGGATGAAAATTGTGATGCTGTCAGGTAACCCTTGAGGAGCTTTGAGTGAAAAGATGTGTTACATAAACTTAAATATGGGCCTAAATCAGATATTTAATAATTTTTGTACACGATACTTACGAGCAATGGAAAATTCGTATGGATTTCTCAGTATTGAAATTTGCTTTAACTTTACTGTATAGGTGTCCTTAAAATGTGGTGATGACACTAGCAAGAGCTCACCTGGTGAGTAAAGTTCTTCAATTTTTATTTAAAAACTGTTCTGAGGTGGTTGATTTAGGAAAAATACATTAAAAATAAATTATAATTTAGGTTCAGTGCAGCCTGAAAACCCTCTGAAAGTGAGTATAGACCAGTTAACAAGAGCAGTTGAAGCTCTTGTGCGACTCCACGTGAATTCCTGTAGCAGTTCTGCAGCAATTTCTCCAGAAGATGGTAAGAGTACCAAGGAAGCTTGTACTGCCACAGAACATCTCCAGTTCACAGTATTTGCTGCTCATGGAATTTCTTCTGGTTGGGTGTCAAAGTAAGTAATTAATTAATTGTCAAGTTTATCCTTTTATAGATTTTTTTTTCTTGTTTAATTTACTTTTTTTTCCTTGTCCAGTTATGAAAAATACTACTTGATTTGTTCTCTGACCCATAATGGAAAAGATCTGTTCAAACCTGTGCAGTCCAAGAAGGTTGGCACATACAAGAACTTCTTCTACTTGATAAAATGGGATGAACTGTAAGTGACTTTAGCATGTAAAAATTCAATAAAATATTTTGATTTAGCTAGTACTTACCCAGCTAGCTGCTGAATACGGTCATTCAAGCAGCTCTTGGTTCCAATTCCATTTGAAGTGTCCAAAGAACAATGTGTGAGACTTACTGACCAAAATCAAATATTTTTCCAAACGATATTTTGCTACTCATTTAAAAAGTGGGAATGGAAATGCTGGACAAGTGCCCTGTGCTAATGTGTTTGTAGTACACGATTATAGGGAGTTGGGAAGGTTGTAACACTCTCTGTAATGGGAACAGGTTGTGCTGCTTGAAGAGGGATCATGTAAGTCCTGGTCAATTTATGCAAACGGAGAGGAAAAACTCACTTTTACCAACATTAATACTCGGTCGGTTTTTGTTCCAAATACATTGTAACAACTTTACATCTGAATTTAAAAACCTGATTTAGTATTATTTCTATAAAGAGAGCAGATGCAGAAGTGCTTTAGAGTATCAGTCTGTAGCATAAGGGAATGTCCAGTTTGAGCTACTGAACTCCACTTGGTTTTTATGGGGCAGGGGAAGAGGGTAGAAAGGAGGAAGGAAGGGCATGCGGAGAAAAAACAGGGAGATAATGGTAGCTGGTGTCTGATTACTGAGAGGGGAAAATTTTTCAGTATCTATGTACAGCTTACTCTCTCCTACTTGAGTTATCAGGCAGTCTGTCACGGCTGAAGCATCATGTGAGCTCCAGTGTGCCCTTTATCCACTCTCCTGACTGCTTTTAAAGGTCAGAGATAGACCCTGAGGAATACCCTGAAAGTTTACAGTGAACAAATTATTTCATCTCAGGAATGAGAGTTTCTAGAACACCTGCCTTCAGAGAATACTTCAACTACATTTTTTTTTCTGGTGATGCAAGGGATTAATTGCCAGATCTTTTGCTTGCAAGTGCCAGTGTATTACATCTGCTAATTTGCTTAAAAACTGCTTACAGTAGTGCAGTATTTTATAGTGCAACTGTGATGTGCTACAGAGAAATCAAGCTAAAAGAAGATCTTATGCAGTAAAAGCAGTGTAAACAAAAATGGGAGTTTGATGGCTCAGTGAGGTGTATATCCCTGAACTGCTTTCTTTAGAGGTTTTGTACCTTTTGAATTTAACTTTCAGTACTTCTTAATAGATTCTTTCATTGTCAGCTGACCCTATAAATCTGAGGGATTGGGAGGTGGCTGACATGGAATTGCGCTTGTCCCCCTAGTGAGTAGAGCAGGAAGACTGGTTGTGCTGGACAGGTCAGTTCTGTGTAAGGAAGGTGACTTAACAGACAAAGATTAAAAAGAGTTGTTCCAAATCCGACTGCAGTGCAGAAGTACAATCTAGCAGGTTTCACAAACTGTTGGTATGGGAGATGGAGTGAAATAGGATTGCATGAAAATTTACCACTTGTTCTGCAATGTTAATTAACTTTTTGAAAGCGAGAGGCATAAATGGATTATATGGATAAGCCTGTAACTTACTAACAACTACCTTTCTTCTAACTGACTTATTTTTAATACTTTTATTTTATAGAATAATTTTCCCCATCCAGATTTCACAGTTGCCTTTGGAATCAGTCTTATGTCTGACATTGTTTGGAATCCTAAATCAAAGTAGTGGGAGTTCCCCTGACTCAAATAAGCAGAGAAAGGGCCCAGAAATTTTGGGTCAAGTTTCTCTACCTCTCTTTGATTTTAGGCGGTAAGTATTCAAAACATGGGTAAGATTATTAATACGATTTGCCTTGTATAAAGCTTACTCCACTCACAGTAACTATAGAAA
This sequence comes from Empidonax traillii, assembly GCF_003031625.1. Lineage (NCBI taxonomy): Eukaryota > Metazoa > Chordata > Aves > Passeriformes > Tyrannidae > Empidonax > Empidonax traillii. Next base: position 442,815 of record NW_020955603.1, on the reverse strand, counting down.
CTGCCTCTCTGGCACTGATTATAGTAGGCCATGGTAAAGGTAAGAATTGTAAACTATATATCTTGTTACAGAAATAAAACCTTCTATTAAATAGGGAATAAAACACGGTCCTGTGTTGCAGGATTTACATCTAACTGGCTGAAAAAAGTTACCTGCTGAGGAAATCAAATATTGTTTGGATTATTATATCCCAGAATTTATTCCTTTTGAGTCAGAGCTGAATTTATTTTAAAAACTTTAAGGGATAATAACAACTGTGTTAAACTTATTACATAGTTCTAGTTTGAATTGGCTTTCCTTCAAGTACAGCTGCTGGATCCTATTATACTTTTTTCACTAAGAATGAAAAGCCTACTGTAACTTTCCCAAGCTAAGTGTTTCTGCGTTGGTTCAACTTTCCTTGTCCTTCAAACTTCCATTACAAAGTGCATTCCAAAATGCTTATCACTTTGGTAGCTGCTCAGGAGACATTAACCAATAGACTTGAACGACAGATGCCAGAATTAGGCATGATGTTGCACGAGTGATCACACCATTTCAAAATAGCTTTATAAGCATTTATGCTTAAGATTTTCTATTTGTTTGAGCTCTGACTTCTAGGTCTTACTGGAAGCTTAAATTGTCTACCACAGCTGCAGAAAGACAGCCAAGTCTTTCCTGGAAAGTTACTGCTGTGTATTGCTTGTGCCTGTTTCATGTCCTTTGTGTTCTCTGGTTCTAGATTTGAATTCACTTGTCCTGTTTTCTCTTTTTCTGGTGATGATTCCAACAGCTTTAGGGTGTTTAAGATTTTAGGACTTCCTGCATTGCAAAGATGGCCTGCAGCTGCTTTGAGTCTTTGCTTGAAACTCAGATTTCTTTTCATAAATGATGTGTTTTTCAGACTTCTGTTTAAATGGTGCATTTCAGTCTCCTGTCTAAATACCACATCACACAGTATTTGAAAACATGGCTTTTGATTTGAATTGCAAATTTAGCTTGTCTTTCTGCTTCATGTTGTCATAGTTAGTTTGGGGAGAAAACTGGATTTTCTGTTTATGCAGAACACTACAATAGAATGTGTTGTGCCAGAGTTTGCTGAGGGGCCTGAATGTAGCAGCTGCAGAGATGCTTAGTGGACTAATCTGCTTGCAGTCTACATTAATTAAATCCAGACCTAGGCAGTTAAAGATACTACTCAAATATTTCAGTTACAGTTGAGAATAGCAGCAACAGCAAGCAGGAGCTAAAACTTGTAGCTAACTAAAATGTAGGAAGAATAAAAATGGTCATGTATGTGCTTTGGAAGAATTCACAGCCAAGTAAAAATCCCTTCAGCTGAAATGTGTCTTAAGAGTGACTTGAAATGTCATTACTTGTAGTTGAGACGAAAGGGTATGGCAAGTATTAAACTGGAGAATTATTAAAAAGAACAAGCTGTTCAGTTGTGCTTTAGTGGCATGATTTGGTAACTTTTATTGGCATGATAAGCTCCCAATTAATCAATATTTACATATAACAAACCGTTCTTTATTTGAAATACATATAAACCCTAAAACACCTTTCAAAATATACTTCAAGTGGTCTTTGGAGACAGCATTTTGATTTTTAAAGACTGATAGGAATTTTCTGTACCTAACATTCACCACTTCACTGATTTATAAGGTGTCCTCAGTTGTTCCCTACTACAATTGGAAGTAGTATTGATTTTGGGAATACACTGGCAAATGCAAATGTCATTTGATGTGCACTTGCAGAATCTGGTGATGTGGGAAGTCCAGGCAAATGGTGATGTCTGTAATATTTATATGCCTGGATGTTTTCTCTGAGAAGGTAAGAAGAGTGTGTGTGTTCAGTTTATTTGTCAGAGGCAAAAGGATTCCTTTTTTCACCTAAGGAACAGGGGGCACTTAATTTATCTGTGTCAGCTGTGTCAACACTGAACATTTGCCTTTTCTGCCTAATAGTTGTGTGCAGCGCTTAAAGTAAAGAAGACATCCTGTGAAAATTGAAATCATTTGACAGCTAATCTCTCGGTGAAGTAAACAGATTGTGATACTAATACCTGTACGTGTTTTTTCCTCAGATTGTTAACTTCTGGGACAAAGCTCTTGCAAATGTGGACCTCATCGCATCCGCATCACGCGTCAGGGACGGCCGCTAAGAAAGGAAATATGGAAAGAATAGTATTGCAGGTTATACCTAATTCTGACTTGCTCTGACTATGTTTTGTTTGAATATTGTGACTTGTGAGTCTTATAAGAGTCATAATAGATGAATGTTTTGGGGAGAGGGTAAATACTGCTAAGTCATATTTCAAAGCCAGTATAGAATAGCGATTAGTAAACAGTAAGAGCAAAGAATGGGAAGCTCCTGGAAGTCCACACAAATCAGTAATTGAATAATTATCGTGAAGTAAGAGAAACTGGAGGAACCTTGGCAGTATATCCTGTCAGTACTGGGAGAGAACATTTTTGACAGAAATCCACAGAAATGTGTGCTATGGGTTGCCTAGACCTAAGCCCTAGCAACTCCAGTTTCTTTACAGAGTATAAGCACCTCTCTTTCTAAACTCAGAGTCTGAATTTCTCTCCAAAGAGGAGGCACCTTACTAGGCATGGCTTAGCAGTCCCAAAACATGGTCTGAGTTGCTGGCTAGATTAGAACCACTTGTGTGAAGATTTACACATGTAGAACTAAAGAGTTCAGGTGCCTAAATATCTGAGGTTGCCGGAAGGGTGAGTTTTCTCTACTGTGCTTAAGGACTTGCGTCATTTTTTTTTTCTTCAGATTGACTTCCCATCCCATGCATTTGACATTGAATATAAAATTCCTGAAGCTGCAAAGACTACTGTGCATCATTCCATAGAAACGTTAGAGAAACCATTGAGGGAACGTCTCCTTGCCATTCTGTCCAAGGATAACACTATTGGGTATGTTCATCCCTTCTAGCTGTGGTCTCTTTGCACATGACAATTTGTGGCTAGTGTATGGAATGCTTATGTATTCTTGAGTTTCTTTTATACTTTCTTTAATACTCTTCTTTTTTTTTTTTTTTTAAATATATTGTGAAGACCTATAGAGACTTAAACAAGAGATTGAGTTAAACATGTGAAATAATGGTACTGACTTGAAGAATTTCCTTGTGTTTTCCATGGTTGGTGTTATAATAATCTCTTGTTATAAGATTGCTGCCCCTTTGGCTGCCTGTTACAGTTGTCTGTTCCTGCTTGGCAGTTTCTGTTACAGGGAGCAGTGGCTGTTCATGTGCCTTGGGAGCTTTTCTGGCAGGCTGTCCCACTCATCTGCACCAAACCGACATTAACATTTTGGTTTATTTTAGATTATACTAAAACTTAACGCCCAAATTATAACTTTGAACAACTGTTTCCTTAGTGTTTGAGGCTTTATTTGGCTTCTCGTTTTGACTTTTGCAGAGGAAATAGCTATTGCAATGTCATTGCATTTTGTGCTTTTGTCTGCAGGCTGTCGAAAGAAGATAAAGAATTTCTGTGGGAGAAAAGACATTACTGTCATAGCCATACTAGTAGCCTACCAAAAATATTGGTTAGTGCCCCTCACTGGGACTGGGCAAGTCTTCCAGAAATATATTCGTTACTTCAGAGGTGGCCTCCTTTATCACCCTTAGCTGCACTGGAACTACTTGATTCAAAGTAAGAAAAACAGCGTTAAATAAATTCTGTATGTGTTGTTGAGCATTAAATGACTCTGGTAGCAGATCGTGAATGGTGTTCTGCAGAAAAATATTGCTGAATTTCTTGTAGCAAAACCTGAGTCTTCTCAAAGTCTTAAAGAACATGTGCTTACTTTATTGATGTAGGCTTGACCAAGTCATGTAGGGAAAGCACAGCAAGAGTGGTTAGGATTCTAAAATCTACTGTGTGACAGGACAGGAACTGTAGAACCAAGCTGTCAACACTAAGTTTTGGGAGGTTACTGTGCTTGCCCTAAACATGCACATGGGGTTGCATCTTATGTGATGAAGGGCCTCAAACTTGTATGTTTTTTTTAGCTGTTAAAGCCTTTATATTGATTCTTTTCTATCTAGCTGATCTCAAAAAAAAAAAAATCCTATATGAACAGAGATAACTTAGTATGGATTTGTGGTGACTTTGTAGGTTTGCTGATCAGGAAGTACGAAATACAGCTGTGAACTGGATAGAGTCATTAAGTGATGATGAGTTAACAGATTTCCTCCCTCAGTTTGTACAGGTAAGACTTTCTGCCTACACAGAAGTTTGAATTTTTATTGCTCTTGAAAACCCAAAGGAATTGCTGATGACTAATAGCAGAAATGCAATTGCATGCCTCTAATAACTTTAATGCATAGTAGGGAACACAATTTGAGTAAAAAAATCACTTTCTGACTGTCTTAAGGATTTGTGGTGATTCTGCCTGTGCATTAGTCATAAAACCTCAGTCTTCATCTAGAATGATTTATTTCATTGTCTTTGTATTTAGGCATTGAAGTATGAAACCTATCTCGACAGTGCTCTTGTGAAATTTCTTTTGGCTCGGGCACTGGGAAGCATTCGAATAGCACACTACCTGTACTGGTAAGATGTTCTTTGTCCTGTTCTTTGTAGCATGTGAGGACAAGAAGATTAATATTTCTGGAAAAAAAATCCTTTTTAATATTAATATAACAATAACTGTAATGAATGATTATAATACAAACTGTACATTGTTCTGAGAGTTTTTTAATGAAAGAAAAGATAGTGCCTCTACAAAGCACAGACTTTTTGCCATTTCCATCCTATATATATCAGTAACTTCAGACATATGTAGTACTGATTAATTCAAATATTTTGGTATCTTAACGTTGCATTGTTTGCAGTGTTTTCCTTAGGAAAGTTTAACGTATATCCTTTATTTCAGGCTTCTTAAAGATACACTGTATGATACGAAGTTTGGTGTAAGGTATGAGCAAATTCTTGGAGCTTTTCTTTCAGTCTGTGGAAAAAGGCTTAGGGAAGAGCTGGAGAAGCAGACCAGACTAGTGCAGCTCTTCGGAATGGTAGCAGAAAAAGTAAAACAAGCAAGTGGATCTGCTCGGCAGGTGTGTATATATTTTTAATATCCTTTAGGAAGATTAGACTTGAGTATATCTTCAAAACTAATCCGTTCAATTGTCTTTTTAGTCTAAGTTCAAAATGTTACGTATAATTTATATTGCTATGCATTTTAACAAGTTAAAAGCTTAATGAATTTGATGTTTTTGTCAAGTTTGTTGTCATCTGAAACGTAAGACTGTGATACGATAGGATGGTTTCTGTATACAATAAACTGGAAATGAGTTTAAACCTATTACTGCTGAAGAATTATCCCATTATGCAAAAGAATGGGTTATCTGCTTATGTGCTAGTAATACAACTTAGTTTGATAGAGTGGGATGCTATCCTCTGTTTCAGTAAAAAAACCCACGAACTTGGGTGACTGGTGTTATACAGTATATGGTGTTATACTGTTAATAGCTAAACCAGCAGTTATAGTTCCTAGCGTTCCTTTGACTCTAGAGTCAAAACATTTGTTTTAGGATAACTTTGTCCAGAAGTTTTCTGTAGATGCTCTAGTTAGGAAAATGTCAGCTGAATTTTCTTTTTGTCTGTAGGTTGCCTTGCAAAATGGTATGGAACGTGTGCAGTTGTTTTTCTTGAAGAACAAATGCCGTTTGCCTCTCAATCCCAGTCTTGTGGCAAAAGAGTTAAATATTAAGGTACTGCACATTCAGAGTTTCAAAACCTTTTTGTAGAAATTAATTCTAGACAAAGCTAAAATGTAGGAGAAGCAGGTAAATGATTTTTCCAGAGCTCTGCAAGGTTTGACAGTATCTGCTCAACCACGGTCTTTATTATATCATCATGCATGACTGAAAACCTAAAGGTCTGTTAACGCTTGAACTACTCCTGTGTTGGAGAGACAGTTCATCTTGCTTTCCTTTTCTACTGTAACTATTAAATTATGAATATCTACTTGAAAGCAGATAAATGAGGAAGAATACTGTGAAACACATGCTTGTTTTAAAAATGTATTTGTATCTTCTAGGTTTCAAAAAAGCTGCTGATAAAATATTTATTCATGTTTTATTCAATCTTCCCTTCAAAATGTATAAAACATGACTGTGCAGAACTATTGGCTTTTGTACAAGAATGCAACAAATAACAGCCAAAGGACTCATTATTCAAAGGAAGCACGTATTCACCACAATTGCAGTGTTAAAAGTCTGAATAGACACATTGTGTGTCAAACCTGCTTGTTGTCAGAATGTCTTGTTTTCTGGGCTAGCAGGAATGGTCCTTTTTGACTATTAACACTAAATCTACTTGCAGGCATGTTCTTTCTTCAGCTCCAATGCAGTACCACTGAAAGTTGCCCTGATAAATGCAGACCCTCTGGGAGAAGAAATTAACGTGATGTTTAAGGTAGGCCTTACATGTGTATTGGAGAAAAAAAGTTGAATGATAATCACAGTTTCATTTCATTGTTATCAGTTAACTTTAGCACAGATAAAATAAACCTGTGTTCAGCTAAAGCAACTCAAGATTGCCATGGACAGTCCTACTACAAATCAAATTTGGGACAGCGAGACTTAAAGCTCTCGGATAACTTTCCTGTTCAAATCAGAACACAGAAAGACATCCATACCTTTATAGATTAATAAGCGTAGTTTTTGTGAGTTTGCTCCTGTGTATCTAGAAACCAACATCTGAGCAGGTTGTAAAATGTAAGTCTACCACATGTGAAAGCTTAATTGTAGCCTCTCTTTTTAGCTGTGTAACTATGAGGAAGTAGCATAATGTATCACTTCCTAGAATGTAAACCCATTAAAATCTGAGATGTTTAGTTTCACTGAAAGCATATTATGCCTCTGGTTAACTTTGATTTTTTCATTTAAGGTTGGAGAAGATCTGAGACAAGATATGTTGGCCTTGCAAATGATTAAGATCATGGATAAGATCTGGCTGCAGGAGGGACTGGATCTACGGATGGTTATCTTCAAGTGTCTCTCAACTGGAAAAGACCGAGGTGCAAAACCAGATGCTGCCTTTAATCTTTGCTCTCCCACTTCAATTTCTTGTCATGCTCATAGTGAAAAACTTCAGTGCAGAAGGGACCAAAGAACAGTTCCACTGCAAGGAACTTCAGTACTGGAGAGTATAATGTTAGATTGTTCTGAATTTCCTGATGGCTGAGTGGCACTTAAATGTGTCTCTTGAGCATTCTGTTGTCAGTGAACAGTGGGGCAAACACATCAATACAGTGATAAAAGCCAAGGTTTCTCTCGGTGCTCTTATTGCAACACGAGAAAATAATGGTCCTATAGCAATCCTTATTCTGAAAGTTGAATTACGGTGGAAAAAATATTCCAGTCAAAACCAAAATTCTAAAATATTTGGAATCTGCTGCAGTGGAGTCAGGGAGTATCATTCATGTACTGAAACATGTAAAAAAGAAAAATTTAAAACACCCCCTGCCATGCACACACACTATCCCCCAGAGTTAGGGTCATATGCTGGTGAAAGTTCTTTGGCAATATGAGGCTGTCTCTTGGGTTTGAAAGTAGGTCACAGAACTCCGAGTGTAAATACTGCCCTGCACCTTGAACATGCTTTTTGGTAGTTTTAGCTAATTCTCTAGAGTTAGCCAATAGAAACCAAAGATATTTAAGAGGATAAACAATAATTTAAATATTTCTTCAGTCAGATGGTAGAACAGCATGACAAAAACTCTTGAATACATGGAAAAGTTGGAAATTTAGGTTGGCAAAACTAAGCAAAAAGCTCCTATTTATGCAAGACTTGCTTTTTAGAGAAACAGATGGCTTTTCCTCCTACTCTGAATGATGAATCGATCTGCATAGCATATTTTTTTCTTGCTGCTAATATTAGCATGTCCCTAAAGTACTCGGAAGGATTAAAGTGGGAAAATAAAATGGATGTAAATTAGATTTACCTTTAGTAGCTCTTGCCAAGATGGAAGTAAAATTCTGTTAATCAGCTGAATGTTTTCCTTTTGTGATTTAGCTACACAAATATTGTTAGTAAATCGTATTCCCAAAATAAGGCCACATGTAAAGCTCACTGTCTGGTCTGTTTCAACACTTGACAGCAGTTTAAGTTACTAGATTACCTCAGTGTCAGCGTATGAGAAATGTCAGCATCAAAATATTTTGCAGTTACTGCTTATAGACGAATAATAATAGTTTATGTGGTAGAAAGTAATTATTAAGAGTATAATTTATATGTGCATTCTAGCGACTGTAACGAATTGTAGAAAAGGAAGCTAAGTTGGATTGCTACATGTGTTTCATGGTTTGCTTTGTAACACAGTCTGTGAAATGGCTTAGTAGACTAATAGAATTATTTTTATATCTAACTGGGTTTTGGAAGAGGTTAGTCTAAGGTTATAAAATTCATCCTTGTCAAGAAAAGTTTCTACTGATTAATGGAAATGCAAGTATAGCGTGTATGCAGTATAACACAAGGAGATGGTTAAATACACTTTGCTGTGTTTTATATAAAGGCATGGTAGAGCTTGTTCCTGCTTCGGATACACTTAGGAAAATTCAAGTGGAATACGGAGTGACAGGTTCTTTCAAAGACAAACCTCTGGCAGAATGGTTGCGAAAGTATAACCCTACAGAGGAGGAATATGAAAAGGTAACTTAGCGTTGTTCTTATTTGAAGATCTTTTAAAAGGAATAAATACCAACCAATGAAAGAACAAAGTTCGTATTTCAGGTCTTCCACTGAAATTTGTTTTGTGTATTTAAGAAACACATTGGAAAGACAAGGTCTTGTACCCTTTTCTTTGCTAACATAGTTTTGTGACTTGACTTCAACTCCTCTTTTTCATTTATATAAAAAGCAACATGACCATTTTTGATGTAAAGTGTGATTTCTGGAGATTTTTGCAAACCTGTCTGTTCAAAGAACAGTATTTTGGGAAAAAGCAAATTTTAGGGCCTGTCTTATCTGGCTTGGATTTTATGTTCATCAACATTGACAGTTTAATGCATGAATGACCTTTTTTCCCCACTGATACTTGATCTCAGTTCACTTTCTTCCTCTCCCTCCCAGGCTTCAGAAAACTTCATTTACTCTTGTGCAGGATGCTGTGTCGCTACTTATGTACTGGGAATTTGTGATCGCCACAATGACAACATAATGCTCCGAAACACTGGGCATATGTTTCACATTGACTTTGGAAAATTTTTGGGACATGCACAGATGTTTGGTAGCTTTAAAAGGTATTTTCTCATTGTATGCAGCCTAGAGAATGAACTGATTTTCTTAGTTTCCTTTCGTAAGTGTTATAATTCTAAGCATTATCTTTTTAATTCCTTTTATTTGCTCAACTCATTATGAATCCAATATCTTCCAATTTAACCAGAGAGTTTCCAAAACTCATTTGAACTTAAACTTATAGAATTATTTCAAAAAGGCTCCAGTTTCCTATTTTAGTATTCTGATCTCTGGAACTATTTTAAGGCAAAGCACATAGGCATAACTTTTAAAATAAAATTACTGTTCTAGCTACTGGTAGATCAACAAGGAATTTGGTCTCATAAATGTCATTTAACTTTGGTGCTTCCAAACTGCACTCACTTCTTAAGAACCTTGTGCTATACAAATTTCTTTCCAAGTCATGAAAGCCAAGTATTTTGGTACAGACAAAGATTAATGTAACTTTTTATTGATATTTTGTAGTCTTACTTCTAACACAAATCCAGTTACACTTGTCCAAGAATACTGGATAAAGCTGCAGTGTAGTTTGACCTTGATAGCTATTGTCATGCCATGTATGTATTGCATGCTTATGAGGTGAACGTTATCATTGGCTGAGAAACTGAGATCATCTGAATATGAGTGTGAAATAATTGAGAACAGATTCTGGATCATAAGAAAAGTAGTAAATGTCAAGATTGTGGAAAAGAGTGAACAACAAGTCTGTATTTACTTATCCTCTGTGTAGAGGAAGATAATCTGTATCCAGGATAGAGGAGTTATGTTTTAGTCTGGTGATAATGTAGTCATTAAATTTGTTTAAATGTGTTATGGTTTCCAGAAATGAGGGAGGGAAGGCACTGTAAGGTAACCTGGCCTTTAAGTGTTGATCCAGGAGATGGACTGTAGGTCCAGTACCATGTGAATGTGCCAAGTAATCTGAGGTAGCACGAGGGAGCTGAACCCAATCCAAAAATGTGAAATGGCATTAATGGATTATTTAATATTATTACACCGGGGTGGAGGGGAGGAGGAAGCACATGACAAGGAATAGACCTTATAATTAACTTACAAATTCTCTGTGCTTTTTGAACAGGGATCGAGCTCCGTTTGTGCTCACGTCTGACATGGCTTATGTCATCAATGGAGGGGAAAAACCCACGATTCGCTTTCAGTTGTTCGTGGATCTCTGCTGCCAAGCTTACAACTTGATAAGGAAGCACGCAAGCCTCTTCCTTAACTTGCTTTCATTGGTAATAATTTTTTAAATTCAATTGCAACTTGATAGATCTGTCATGCTGGCTTGTATTAAATGCTATTTATGCTGCAAAACCTCTTAATGTATGCTTTTAAAAGTCAGAAACATTCAATCTACATTTTAGGAAGGTTTATTTGCAAATTTTTTACCTTTTTTTACTGCCTACCTTTTTCCTGAAGATTTAAAACCAAGATACCATGAATGACTCTGCATAGTGTTCTTAACTGCTTTTAATTCAGCAGAAGTGGTGAACAACTGCTGATTAGAAGTAACTGTTTGCATTTGGCAGTTCAGTGCATCTACAAATGAATTTGAGAGTCTGAGTTTTAACCATTTCACTATAAAAGCATGTTAGTTTCATTTAATTAAAACTGTAAATTTTAATTTCCTGCAGATGCTTTCCTCTGGGTTACCAGAACTAAGTGGGGTTCAGGACTTGAAGTATGTCCAGGATGCTCTCCAGCCCCAAACAACGGATGCAGAAGCCACCATTTTCTTTACGAGGTACTAAAATATCTCCCAACATCATCATTCTCTTACTGTGAGGTTTCTGCAATGAAAAACACATGAAAGATGTTTACAAACATGTCTGCAGAAGTCCAATAGTTACACTGTAAAATCATAAAATATCAGTTAACTACATAAGATCAATTTCATATAAGACTAATGCTTGGGGTAAAATACTTTGCTGTCTTTAGGAATAACCTAAAACCTGGCTGTTTGAGACTTGCATTTTGAACACATCCTAAATTTTTAATAGCAGTGTATATGATGTAATGCATTGTAAAGAAGTTCTCTTGGAGAAGTGCTTTTGCACACTGGGGAGAGAGGGATGATGCTCCAGTGTCAAAAGTTGGGGGGTGTGTATGGTGTAACTGAGTAGCTGCTGTATGTTTGAAAATATGTTACCATACTTCACTTTAAATATACAGGGGAAGCTGCAGTACTGTGCATGCAGCTTAGAACTGCAGAACAGTTTGGGTTGGAAGGGACCTTTAAAGGCCATCCAGGCTAATTCCCCTGCAATGAGCAGAGGCACCCTCAACTACATCAGGTTCCTCAGAGCCCTGTCCAACCTGGCCTTGAGTGCTTCCAGATATGGGACATCTACCACTTCTCTGGGCAGCCTGTTCTGGTGTTTCATCGCACTTACTGTAAAAAAACTTCGTCCTTACATAGAGTCTAAGTCTACCCTCACATAGTTGCCCCCTTGTCCTCTTGCAACCATTCCTGCCAACAAGTTCGTCCCCATCTTTTGTACAAACTCCTTTTAAGTACTGCAAGGCCACAATAAGGTCTCCCTGGAGCCTTCTCTTCTCCAGTCTGAGCAACTCCCACTCTGTGACTGTTCTCGTAGAAGAGGTGTTTTATCCCTCTGATAATTTTTGCAGCCATCCTCCGGATGTGATACAATAGGTCCATGTCTTTCCTGTCCTCAGGGCTCCAGAGCTGGATGCAGTACTCCAGGCTTTTTACCAAGTCTGGAAAGCCTTCACTTCTTGGGTAAAATCCTATTCCGAAGTTTGGATGCTGAATCCTCTATCAAATGTTGATATGATGCTATTTCATCACACATAGTTTAAAAACATTTTCTTTGTCAGTAAGAAATTAAGTTGCTGTTCTTAGGCTTCACTCTGGTTCACTGGCAGAACCACTTTTGTGTGTTTTGATGTTTTATTTTGTTTTTTCTAGGCTGATTGAATCCAGTCTGGGAAGTGTTGCCACGAAGTTTAATTTCTTCATTCATAATCTGGCTCAGCTGCGTTTCTCAGGTTTACCTTCTAATGACGAGCCCATCCTCTCATTTTCTGCTAAAACCTATTCTCTTAAACAAGACGGCAGAATCAAACAAGTGTCTGTGTTTACATATCAGAAGAGATACAACCCAGATAAACATTATGTGAGTATGAGGAGTCTGTTTCCACTCAGTGAAGATACTGTTGTATTTGCTTCCAAAACACAGCAGAGACAGCTGACCAAAACCATCCAAAGAGATATTCCACAGCATATAATGTGACACTCAGTGATTAAAAACTGGGGGTAGAGCAAGAAAGCAGGGGACAGGAGGGTGTTGATGTCCAAGGTGGCTATTTGGGAACTGGCTGAGCGTGGGTCTGCTTGTGGGAAGTGGTGAGAAGTTGTCTTTGCGTCACCTTCCCTTCCCAAGGACTGTCTTTATCTCAGCCCACGGGTCTTTTGATTTTGCTCTTGTTCTCCCCTCTGTCCCACTGGTGAGGGGGTGAGACTGAACAAGCAGCTGTGTGGGTGCTCAGCTGCTGGCCAGGGTAAACCAGCCACAGGAGTGCTAGAGTACAGAGTGGGTTTTTTAGCATCCCATAATATCCTTCAAAATGGAAAACACCTCTTGAAAAGGATCTAGAAGGAAGTAGAAAGGCCAGAAGTAGTGTTGGTGGAGATTATTTTAAAATATGGGAATTTGAGTCATGTTTATGTGCTTATACAGCTGCCTTGTGTAAAATGGCTCCTTCCTGAGTAGGAGTCCTTAAGTCAAAGCACTCTTGTTTTTGGTCTGACCTTCCATTAAAGTTGTATTTGTTCCTCCTAAGTAAAAGCATCATTTCCTGTACTAATGCACCTACACTCCTATCAGTCTTACCAGAGGTAGAAAGCATTGCAGTTTTACTCAAGATTTTTATAGACCTGGGTTACACTTTAATATTTGTATTCCTATGCAGATCTGCAACTCTCTGCAATTATTTTTTTAATTGTTTCACTTATCTGCTGCTGTTTGCTGGGCTGGAATAATCAGCTCAAGTTACATTTTCCTGAAGTTTTTTTAAAAAGTGAGCTCAAGTGATAGATGCAAATGTACATCTCTTGCCAAGTTGTATTTGCTGTAAATGTCTTAATCTGGTAAGACATCATCTAGGGAAGGCAGAATAATGCTGGAAGTGAAGAAGGCCTTTGTGCTGAATCACTATATAATAAATGTATTGGAGTACCTGTAGTCTAAGCCAAAGAGCCACTTCGAGGAAGCTGTTAAGAAGGTCTAGATTCTGTCTAGATTTTTTTAAGTTAAATTATATATTGTTCATTCAATTCATCTGCCCATAAAGTGACTCCACTGCCCAGCTTCTTAACCTTCATTTTCCTTTAATAAAGTGAATAACTGTGTCCTGGTACTGCACCCCCTGTATTTTTAAAAATTCTTTTTGTATAATGCAGTATACACTTGCATCTGCCCACTAAATTATTATCACTTTAGAAGTGGAATCCTCTGGAATCTTGAGGGAATTAAATTGAAAAAAAATTACATTGGAAGGGTTCTGTGGTAGTCCTGGTCGCACAGATACACGTTTCCATGTAATCCTGCACTGATGTAACATTTTGTATACCTATACCACAGGTGTATAGTATGAACTTAAAATAAGGCTTAAGAGTGCAGACAGCTTGGCCTTAACTACCTTCCTCCCCTTGTCAGCTGTGGATCTCCATTATAGGAAGATCTTTGGATGTTACTTTGCATTAAGGGCTGTTTATAATTCTAACTCCACTATAAAATGCAGACACTGGGATGTGGGATATAATAACGGGATATGTATTCAGGAGAAGGATTACCACAGGATAAAGAGTTGATAGTTAAGAAAATTATATTGTTACGTCAGTTCTAGAATATTATTATATAAACTACTTTTATCTTTGTGGGTTTTGTGTTTTGGGCAGATCTACGTAGTGAGAGTTTTGAGAGAAGGGCAAGTTGAGCCAACGTTTGTCTTCCGAACATTTGATGAGTTCCAGGAGCTCCACAACAAACTTGGTATTCTCTTTCCTCTTTGGAAGTTACCAGGGTATGTTCCTAACTCACTCATCACTATTATAAAAGCAACAAAAGTGCTCCCAGCTGGGTGGAGGAAGAAATTGCTTGAAATGGAGACAAAACTGCTGAGGGGCAAATTAAGACCTCAGGGTTGGCAATTAAGGGAGAAAACTGTTGTCTCCAAGTTTTACGGAGAAGAGACAGAGAAACATCTCAGTGTTTTGGGTCTGTGTGTCATATCACATAGAACAATTGCCTATAAACATTTCCTTGCCTTTTTGTAGTGTCATAACCTATTGGCATGCTGTGTTCCCGCTCCTGATTGGCAGGAAATAAAATGGACATCAGCACTCCAGGATGGAAATGACAATGAAATTTAACTGTACTTGCTTCTGATAAATTACCTGAGAACCCCATTTTGTTCTCTTGTAGCTTTCCTAATAAGATGGTTCTGGGAAGAACACACATAAAAGATGTAGCAGCTAAAAGAAAAGTGGAGCTCAACAGCTACATACAGAGCCTGATGAACAGCTCTCCAGAGGTGGCAGAAGTGAGTAGAAATAATTTAAATTAAATGAAAGTTTTCAGGTTTTGATGTTTTTTAACACTTAAACTAATATGTAACATTTCTTCCAAATTTAGTGTGATCTTGTTTATACTTTTTTCCATCCATTACTTCGTGATGACAAAGTGGAAGGAATAGATGGAATAGCCAGACCTACAGGTAGGTAATGTTTGGGCGGGAGCTGGCGTATAAACTGTATGACACCCTTACAGTGTGAATTTTTAAAATCTTGTTTAATTAACTGTAGTTTTCCCTCATCACTGTCTTTCCAACTGTGTCTGCATACAGTTTCAAGGAAATACATAGCAAAAATTGCAACAATATATGTGATCACTTGGAGTTGTTTATGGCTTGACTAAATTATTCAGGTTTTCACTCCAAACCTTGAAGCTGGTTCTTGTAAGAGAATGGAAAAAATCTTTAAAGCCTACAGCCTTGCCCCTATTAGGGAACTAGAAATAAAGTCAGAAACAAAGCTTGGTGTAAGGCTTATATTTTTTTTCCCCATATGTAATAATTGAGTGTAACACTGATGGAAAAGGTACAAATATTACAGAAAAAAATAACTGTCTTATTTTTTCAGATACAAGTCCATCAAGTCCTACCTCAGGCAAAGTGGGAGGAGAAGTGAAGCTGTCCATATCCTACAGAAATAGCACTCTGTTTATCATGGTGATGCACATCAAAGACCTGGTAAGTAGAGATGCAGTGCTCACTGCCAAAAACGGGTTTCATTTGTCCATTACCATCTTGACTTAGTTCCACCATTCCTGCATCAGTCTTTCTCTCTCCCTCCAAATTTTCCAAGTGCCAGCTTGATTAACTGCTGCTTTTGATTAGCTTGATTGCCAAGTCTAGATGCTTGAAAATAAATATGCAAATAGTTATGCACTAATTAGTTTTCTAACTTGTCTTGTTTATTTGACTGTAGGTTACAGAAGATGGTGCAGATCCAAATCCCTATGTAAAAACATACTTACTTCCAGACACGCACAAAACATCCAAACGCAAAACCAAAATCTCTCGGAAGACAAGAAACCCAACTTTCAATGAAATGGTAAGTTAAAATTTATGTAGTGACTCCCCATGGTTTGCTATCGTCTCTTATCCTGAGCAGTAATTAAAATATTGTCTAAAAAAAACCCCCAAAACTGTGAAGATATAGAAATGGAAAAGAAAAAGGAACTGTTTTGAAAAACTTTGTGTCCTGTTTAAAAATAAAGCAACTGAGTAGGTCAGTGTGCTATGACAAGTAAGCAGAAATTTCTCAGACTGACTCTGAGGAGAAATGGGGAGAAGGAAAGCAATCTTAAAACTAAAGACCCCCTGCCCTGGATTCACTGACTTACGATGTGGAGAAAAATGAATTCAGAACTCTTGGCACGCAAAATGTACTTGAGTCAAAAAACACCAGTCCTTCTAAACACTTAACATTGGGAACACAAAATAAAACAGAGATGTATTTCAGCCCATTCTCTGAGAAACAGATGTACTGAATGGTCATAATGTGCAGTTAAGACACCTGTCAGTGGCTGGCAGTCAGAAAAAAGGGCAATCTGTGTAATATATTTGCCTAACCAAAAAATTCTTCGCTTGTTACCTTCTAGCTCGTGTACAGTGGATATAGCATGGAGACTCTGAAGCAGAGAGAACTTCAGTTAAGTGTGCTCAGTGCGGAATCGTTACGGGAGAACTTTTTCTTGGGTGGAATTACACTCCCACTAAAGGACTTCAACTTGAGCAAGGAGACTGTTAACTGGTATCGACTAACTGCTGTACCCTATCTGTGAACTCATTTCTACACCTGAGTAAGACCAGAACAATTGTATTCACTTGTGCTTTGAGCATCTTCCTACTTGAAGATAACTTGTACATCTTAATTTACGGGACTCTCCATTTCAACAGACACGTTGGACCAATGGTCATGTAGCCTAATCTGGAGGACTTCTAAAAAACCTGGTTTATGCTCATGTGAAGTTACCAAGGCATCATTTTGAATTTTTAAGAGCTGTGGGTAAAGGAAGGGGTTTTGAAACCATCCATGAAAGTGAGATGAACAGTTTGACCACGCTGGTTGGTTGAACTGTAACTTAATCATTAGGCCTGTGGATATAGTGCATTTTTGCTTTTCATTTGTTACCGCTGTTGTGTCATCCATGGCATGATGCTGGAGAACATCAAAGAAATTGCGTATTTTAGGACTACATCCCCACTACTAACTAGATATCACAGAAGCAGCGACAGGTAAAATCTTGGTGGCTTCACACAGACCTGTAGAAATGAAGGTTGAAGGGCTGGAAAAATTCCTTAGCATTGCATTTAATCCCAGATTCATGCTTTTCTAAGGTTTATTGGAGTGAGTGCCAATAATGGAAGTTGTAAATAATGGTGCCTTATAATTCAAATGCTTCTCTTTTACCTCATTTCTGGTATTTAAATATGTATACATATTAACTTTCAGCTCCTTATAAAAGGGGAACATTCTCATATTTGATACCTTGCAGGTCCTACTGGAAGTCTTTTCCCAAAATGTGTTATTTACAGGTAACATCACTTACACTGATCTTCATAATTAGTTCAACTTAGATTTTTTTTTTTTTCCTACCCATGATCTCCAATAATTGAATGAAGACTGGCTGAATGTGGTACCGTAAGAAATGTGCCCAGCTTCTCAGTGGGTTTTTTGTTGTAATTTCCAAAACTTAATACTATGGTGATTAAGTGTGAAACACATTTAAACACTAACCCAAAGTGGCATTTGCACCTTTATCTCCTGGTAAAGGATGGCCTCTAGTTGAAAAGCACTGCTGCTGAATGAGTTGCAGGCCGGAAATGAGTTGTGTTAACTGAGTTTTGAGAGAGGAACTTGGCTCCTTGTTTTTTCTTTAGCAGTTCTAGCAATCTGTTTCTCACTCCTGGTAAGAACTACTTACCACTAAAATACTTCATTCCAAGGAGCATTAGATTTGAACTATATTGTGACAGTGGAGTGCAAATGTCACTATCTCCTGTTAATACCACTGGTTATTTAATAGGTTTTTCTGCACTACAGGTGTCACATTTTTGTTCACCTTATTCAGGCTTTAGGTGGTTCATGTTCTGTCTAAACAAAGCTATAAAGTTGCACACTCTTCTTTAGTACAAAATCTTGAAGCGAACTTTGAAAGTGAAATATGCAACTATGAACAAAGACATAATATGGGGAAAGCCTTGTATCTACCCAACACTAAAAACCTATTTTATAATTTGAATTTCCTTTCCCTGCTACTGACCAATCTCCCTTCGATACAGAAGAGAGAAGTAAACTTGAATCTCCTGGTGCCTAAACTATTCACGGTCCAATTTTGTAGTAATTGTTGCAATTAAAAAGCTAATGCTATCTCGAATGTTACAAACTGGGCCAATACTAACGGAGGCTTACAAATCCCAGTTGTAGTAGGCATCTTCTGCATATTTTTCATTTAGTATTTAGCCTGTAAATAATAAACTGTATAACTAACTAGATATATTTCCTGCTCACTTGATGCTTTTGAGACTTATTCCATTCCATCATTAGAATCACAAGTCACATAAAACACAGGAAAGTAGACTACTGTTTTTGTGAAACGTTCCATTGTGAAATAAAATGAAAGCAATATGGACTGCCTTTTTTGCAGTTTGCTATTAAAGCACAGTGTCTTACAGCACAAACTACAATTAAACTAAAATCATTTATAAAATGATTTGCAGTTTTAACAGTTGTCTGGACTGAAAAAAAGACCATGTATAGTACTGTATTATTGTTAGCACATGTCCTGACTTCTGATTTAATCTTCTTCATAGCTTAACTCATTTTGTGCCTTTCCCTTCCTTTTCAAAATAGTCACTGGCTGGAGCTTTCTATGGTCATGGATTTTATGTTGTCTATGGGATCTGGCCTTGGCCTCTCCTCACGTGGAGGGGACCAGCACCAAGCTTGAACCTCTTTGCACTATTCTCAATTAAGAAAAACCCTGATTGTTGCAATAAGAATTTACCGTGCTACAAACAAAACCCAACATGGATGCGAAAGAGGGAAATATTCGATTGGGATGGAATTTACCAGTATACTAAGTAGCTTGAAGAATGTAGTTTTCACAGCTTTTTGTATCTTGTTTAATGAAAAGAAAAAAAAGTCTTTTATGCACCGTTTGACCTGCAGCCAGAAGTGTAATTGTCCGTACAGACCTTGTGTTGGTATCCGAGAGCAGCAGCTTGCGCTAGGACCTCTTTCCTTTACTAACCTACAACTTTGCACTGAACTTTTTATTACTGCCTTTATACGACCTTACAGCTGCCTGTCTCCGGACGCATGTGCGATCTCTGGTTAAACGCTCTTTTCTCTGTTTCCACGAGGGTCAGGGTTGTGTAGAAACCCCCGTCAGCTGCCTTAGGGCCGGCGCTGCTCGCTGGGAGCCCGTCCCTCAGGCGGGCTGGGCGTGAGGGCGGGCAGCGATAGCGGGCGGGGCGCCGCCCCCTCTTCTGTGTATCTCTGAGAACCAAATACTTTTAACTAAACGGTAATAAAGATGTACAATACGGCCCCCGCGCCGTGCGGCGGGCTCGCTGTGACTCCGTAACTCTCCTGTAAGTACATTAAACGCTGTTCTGGAATAAAACCCGAGGCGTGTCCTGCTCTGTGTGGGCGGGGCGGGGGGAGCGGGTCAGGGAGGGGCGGGCCGGGCCACTCTGATTGGCTGCCGCGCGGGGGGGCGGGGCCATATCCGGGCCCGACGCTTCCTGCGGAAGCGCGCGCGGGGGCCGCTCCTTCTCTCGCTCGGCCGCCATCATGGGTCGCATGCACGCTCCGGGGTGAGCGCCGGGACCGGGCTGGAGCCGCGGCGTCGGGGCGGATCGGGGCTTCTAGGGGGGATCGGCGGGCGCTGCGGAGCGCGGCGGGAGCGGGAGGGCTGCTGCGGGAGCGGCGCGGCGCGTGCGGGGCTGGCGGGGGAGGCGCGCGGGCGCGGGCCATGGCGGCGGGGCGGGAAGGGCTCGGGCCGCGGCCCCGGCGAGGGGTCCCGGGGCTCCAGCGCGGCCCGCTCCGCTGAGCATCCCATCTGCTTCTTCTTCCCGCAGAAAGGGCCTGTCCCAGTCGGCCTTGCCCTACAGGCGCAGCGTGCCCACGGTGAGTTCCTTCCCCAGCATCTCTTTGGGGCCTCACAGCGCAGCTCAGCAGTGCCCACGGAGGGAACGTGCCACGTTCCTGTGATCCTGGATTGGCATGTGCTGGACTAGATGATGTACAGAAGTCTCGTCCGTCCCTAGCAGTTCTGTGGTTCTGTGACGATCCTTACAGTGCTAGGGAAGCAAGTGTCCTTTCCTGGCCGGACAGTTTGCTTGGCAAAAGGAGTTTCTTTTCCTCTTTTACCTCCTTCTGTTAAAGTTTTGCTTTAATTACTTCTAAGGGTCTATATGCTGATAATTCCTTGAGATTAAATTTCTCTCTTCACATTCGAGTTTGGCCTTCTCTATTGTGATAAACTGCTTACTTTCAAAAATATTTACAGCTGATTTCTTGGTCAGGGGAGTAAAATAAATAATTTTGGTGCAGTCTTAGTTCTTTCAGGTTACTTGTACTTAAAAAGGCTTTCTTTGTCCTTTGGTAGCAAGACCTCTTGGAGGATCTGTTTGTTGGCAGAAAGAACAATTTGTGGTGCACGTGGAAAAGCGTGGATTGAAAAACAGTGAAATGAGAACATAATTTCATATTTTGAGCCATGATTTTAAGTAAATACAATTTGGAGTAGGATAACATGAAGCTACTTGAGCTACTGCTGACGGTTAAACGTTTTGATAACAGGATGATCAAATGTTACTTTGCTTTAAAAAATTTTGTGGGTTTTTCTGCTCAGTTTTATTTATATTCTGCTTTAAATTGTAATCTTTGGAGCACTTCCAAATTTATTTCTGCTGTGCTTTTCAGTTTCATACTGTGACAGTATTAAAAAGGAAAAAAATCAGGAAAAAAAGGAAAAAAACTAGCTCACTGAAAGTGAGGATTCCCTAGCTTGTTGATGTTGTCTTCCCCTTAATAATCATAGAAGCAGTGGTTTTGTCACCACAGTATAACATAGGACTGTGCCTTTTTTATTAATTCTACCTCAGTAGATGCATTTGTTTTTTTAATTAATTAGCGTATTTAAAGTGTGATTTTTCAGGAATCTCTGTAGGTATGGGTCTTAATTTCATATTTTTGTCAAAAGGTCTAGTTAATGAATTCCTTCCCAATGGGAGTGAATTTTCTTTTTGTCTGTAACGTCATATTTCTGCTTCTGGTGTGGCAACTGAAGTGAACTGATGGTAAAGCAGTTGGTGGGAGCCTTTATGGAGTTTTTACAATGGAGACTGATATTTTACCTCTGCCTTCCCCCACCACATTCCACCAGCAATACAGGTTTATTACGTGTCAAAAAAATTCTGTATTGTTAAAAGTACAATTTCAGTTCTTGATTGTTTTTCAAGCATTACAAAGCATCTATTTCTACCATTTATAAAAAGGTTGCATAGCTAGCCTGTGCCCTTTGTATTAAACTGTGTTAATCAGTTGGGGTGTTTTGGTTTTTGTTTTCTTTAGTGGCTGAAACTCACTTCTGATGATGTAAAGGAACAAATCTACAAGCTGGCTAAAAAGGGCCTGACTCCCTCCCAGATCGGTAAGGATTATAAACTACTCCTGAGTGGGGACAAAACCACATTTTTCTGACTGTAATAATAAAATTGTTCCTTCAAACCATGTAACATGCTAAGAAAACACTGCATTTCTGGTGTACCTGAGTGTGTTCACTGTGGATACCACTAAGAGCTATGAAATAATATCCTGAGTTGCAAGGGAGCAATGATGTCTCAGCACTGGTAATGTTGTGTGTTACAGGGAAGTTTAGTCTGCCCAGTTGCCTGGAGGGAGTGTTTGAATACCGACAGCCCCTGTGCTCAGGGTTTACTGAGCCAGGCACTGTAGCTGCATCACAGACATGTTCTCAGTGATTTGGACTCTTCTAGAGCTCAAGTGTTTGCATGACACAACTTCATGTGGTCATGAGCTGTGTATGCAGTGTAATTAGGTGCTGTGTAAATGAGGTTTTTTATTACTGTAATCCTGGAAGAGATAATAATCCCTCTTAAAGGGATCTGTAGAGTGATTGAATACATTCCTTTAATGAGCCCTGTTGAAAATTTTCCAATAGTGTTGTAGCACTTCATGTACTACCTGTGTAAGAGTGGTGGGTGTGTTAGTTGTCTTTTAAGAGTTATCATAAAGTGTTTCAGCAATTTTAAGTTGTGTTTTTCTCACTCGTTGTCTACCATTTCTTTGGTGCCCACTAGAAAGGTTTTTAACTTGCAGAAGACCTTTTTTTGGATAGCTTAACTGTAAAGTTGGTTTCTTGGTGTGTGGGGGTTTTTTTTAGTGTAAGATGTGAATGTTTTTTCCAGGTGTGATCCTGAGGGATTCCCATGGTGTTGCCCAGGTTCGCTTTGTTACTGGCAACAAGATTCTGAGAATCCTTAAATCAAAGGGACTGGCCCCAGACCTTCCAGAGGATCTTTATCACTTGATCAAGAAAGCTGTTGCTGTTCGCAAACATCTTGAGAGAAACAGAAAGGTGTGTGCTCATTTGATAACTCAGGGTTTGTGGGTTTAAATTATAAGTAGTTTACATACAACTTGACAAAGCAAAGCAGCTTTGTGTACTTCCTGTTAGCCCTGCTTTGAGTAAACTTAAGGGGCTGGGGAGGCATTTTGATCAAGGAGGATGGTCTTTGTCTGTGGAAAGGATTTTAAAAGCAGTGTTTAAAACACATGTTTCTGATCC
This sequence comes from Empidonax traillii, assembly GCF_003031625.1. Taxonomy (NCBI): domain Eukaryota; kingdom Metazoa; phylum Chordata; class Aves; order Passeriformes; family Tyrannidae; genus Empidonax; species Empidonax traillii. The sequence continues at coordinate 420,158 of NW_020955603.1, read as the reverse complement.
TGTTCTGACTTTACAGGATTCATTATTTGGTAATAGGAATGTGGAGTTTGCAGCAGTAGCTGTGGATTTCTTATTTTATCGAACCACGTCTGAATTGTAGGTTGAGAAGTTAAAGCAGTGCGTGGTTATAATGTAACTTTCTTTTCAAGGATAAAGATGCCAAGTTCCGCCTGATTCTGATTGAGAGCAGGATCCATAGGTTGGCTCGCTACTACAAAACTAAGAGAGTGCTGCCACCCAACTGGAAGTAGTAAGTCTTTTGCATTCCTATTGTCACTGAAGACTCAAAGGTTTTGTAAACTGCTGGGGCTATTACTCAAAGAGTGAAAAGTGTTATGATCAGGTGTGTAGATAATCCAGGCAGCAAAGAACCAGTATTTTTATAAATATTAACTGCCGAGTTAAATCACCATTGTAACATTTAGAAACACTTAGTGACCTCGGCTGTTGACACTATCTACTAGATAATTTTTATAACAATACAAACTGTAGTCTTTGTTCTTGCTCGGGATATTCCTATAGTTCATGTTACTTTCAAATATTTTTGAGAAATGGCTTAGTAGGTGTGGCAAAAATGAAGGTCATTTATAGATTTCTCTTGAAAAGGCAGCTACCACAGGATTAGCCTTGCTTTTTCTAAGAAGACTCAAGTGCAGCTATCCAAGTTCTTAAATATATGGTTTTGTGCTGTTTTCCCAGTATTTGTATTTTAAAAGGAAGAGTGAAATCTTATGCCATAAAAAATTTTATAAACAGGTAGTGATTTAGCTTAAGACTGATAGTTAAAGCTTTGAACTGCAGCTGTATTTTTTGACAACTAATTTGGAAAACTGCCTCTGCAATTAATATTTCTCTCTTTTTTCTCTTCTCTCTTTTTAGTGAATCATCAACAGCTTCTGCCCTGGTCGCATAAGAGCTGGGTGTGACTTAATGAAAGAATAAATTTTCCTTATCTGAATTTGTGTTGTCTCTAAATGGTCTTAAAAGCTTCTGCTTGTTTCAGGAAGCTGCTTGTAAAGGGGGTTTTCCAGGTGGAGCAGGAGTGTGGCCATGGTACCAAGTCATTCACTGCAAATGCATTTTATTCATATCAGGCTCTGCCTCTGTGTCCTGCAGGAGGAACTGGGGAAGAAAGCAATGAGAGGAGGAAGACCTGGAAATTTAGAAATTGAAGAAGGGATTATGCAGGAGGGGAGAGGTTAGGGAAACAAAATTGGAGAGATTCATTCATTAATTGCAGGTCACGTAGAGCTGTTGCTTGTGCAGAAAGCTTAAGCAGACCTCAGCCAGTTTCTGACAGTTACTGTTGCTGTTTGTAAGTAATTTTATGAATAATCTTTGAAATTTGGGTAAGTACAGACAGCAGTTTAGCTCTCCCCAGATGTGTCCTTACTGAAGTAGTTTTCCTCAAACCCAAAGGGCAGGAGCAATTGTAACTGTTGCCAAGGTTGTGCCTCCAGGTTCTGATTGCCCTTACCTGAAGAGTCACCTTTCTGCTGGAGAAACATGGAGAATTGACTGACAGCTTTTTCCTTTTCTTGGAGAAAATTCTGAACGGAGTTACTCTGGGTAGTTGTGACTTAGATTCTGACTCTAGGTGCATTACTTAACTTTTACCATATTGAAAACTTAAATGAATTCAAATAAGCCCTGTCATTTTTGTGTAGTGTTGTAGCTAATTTCTAGATCACAACCTGTGGGACCTGGTAACTTGTGAATTTAATTTTGGAGAAAGACAGGATTCCTCTGCTGAATTACAAAGCTAAATATAGACACGTGATTTTTTTTAAAAAAATAATTTTAAAAGAGAAGTACTTAATTCCGGTTTAACTCAAAATGCTACTGTCTGTTCCATCTTAAATTACTATCCTCCATCAGAAAAACACAGGGACACTTTCTGTGCTCCTCGTTCCCAAATGCCTGTATGTAAGTAGGGAAAGTACCAGGAGGTGGCGCTTGGAAACAGGAGTTTCCTCTTGCAAACAGCGCCACCCGGAGGTCGCTTGTCAGGACCGCCGGCCCGAGCCCGGGAACAGGTGAAGGATTTAAAATGTGCCAGCTGATCCAGAGGCTTTGGGCACGTTGGAGCTCACAGAGTTCTTGTATTTTGTGCCACTGGGGTATCTCAGTTCTGAACACATTCTGTGCTGTCTTTTCCTGGCACTGGTTGGCTGGAGGGGCTGCAGGCTGCCTGTGCTCACGTGGCATTTCACCCACCCAGGGAAAGCTGCTGACTTGGTAGGAGAAGAGGGAAGGGCAGGGGTTGTTTCAGTGTTGGGGTCTGCCTCACAGGGATGCAGGAGAAGAGTACCACCAGGTCCATAATTGCCTTGTGCTGTACTGTCAGGAATGAAAATGGATTCTGGGCTTGCAGTAAGATCATGCATCTAACCTAAAATTCCCCTCTTTCAGTTTGAAGCCATTTCTCCTTGTCACTATATGAGCTTGTAGAAAGTCCCTCTCCAGCTTTCTTGCAGGCTCCCTTAAGGTACTGCAAGGATGCAATTAGGACGCCCTGAAGCCTTCTCTTTTCCAATCTGAACAATCCCAATTCTCTCAGCCTCTCCTCACAGGAGAGGTGTTCTATCCCTCTAATGAACTTGGTGGCCCTCTCTGACCTGTTCCAAAAGGTCAGTGTCCTTCTGTGCTGGGGACTCAAAAGCTGACCCCAAGTGGGGTCTCACCAGGGCAGAGGGGCAGAATCCCCTCCCTCAATCTGCTGGCCACACTGCTCTGGAGGCAGCCCAGTGTTTGTCCTTTACCCCTTGGGTTGCCAGAACAGGAACACCGTGACTGGAGCCCGCTTGCCCTGGGACATGCAGGTTGTCTGTTCATCAGTCTGTGCCCCAGGGCAGTGGGTGCCTGGCAGCTGTAGGAACAGAGGAGCCAAGCACTGACCAGAGGAAATCCTCCCTAGGGAGCAGAACCCTGCAACACATAACACTGAACAATTGTCAGGGGGATGTGGTCCTACAGCGTGTCTGGAGAGGAGGGTGGGACCAGGAAGAATGTCACGTGGAAGCATCAGCATTTGGGTCTGTGGTACTGAGCTGTGTCTGGGTGAGGGTGAAACTTTCAGGTAGTCTCTTAAGGCTTCTGCGGTGTTTGAGCACCAGGACTGCCCCAATAGCTCAGGCCTTGTGATCCAGCTGCCCAGGAGAGTTGGCAGAGTCTGTCCTGCTGCTCTGCATAAAGATACTATATCTTGTCTGGAGAGATCTGATAATGGGAATAAATCCATATCTGCAAATAGTTCCCCAAAATTAATTATTTTTAAAGACTAGCACAAAACTGTCCCTGCCCCCATGCTTATGTCCAGGCACCACACTGGCTTCCCTTTCCTCAGCAGCCTGGGGTGTTCTCAGGCTTTGGGCCCCACTGCTCTCTTGCTTTCTCCTGTCAAAATGTCACATCTCTTTATGGCTTCTTTTGCCTTGATTTAACCTTCAGAAGGCACGTTGGTGTTTCTGCCTTATTCCCAGCAAACTTTTCTGAATTTCCAGTGTTACTATTTCCTCCTGCAGCACTTTTTGCTCTCCCAGCAGGTACAAATGTGAACAGTGATCAATTTTTTTTCCCTATTCCAGTGTGAGCTTTCTCCTGCGTTGTGCCAAGGCACACCTCAGAAAGGAGCTCCCAGCCTCTGCCACTTCCAGCTCTCTTGGCCCCTCTGGCACAGCAAAGCCTGCCCCTTCCTTCTCCAGACAGGTGCAACCACAGGGCTGTGGCTCAACAGCAAGGTGTGGTACAGGGGACCCCTTGGCAGCCAGGTGGCCACGCAGTGCTCTGCAGTTTTACTTCGCCAAAGCTTTCCACCAGACTTCAGACCTTGCCAGCTCTGCAGCTCTTCCAGGGGGTGTGGCAGAGGCTGCTTCCCTTGGGCTCATCAGCAGTGGGTTTGAAGGCTGGCTGCAGAGGCACCCTTTCCTCTGGTAGAGCACCCCGTGGTTGCCTGCAGTTTCCTGGGAAGGTTCATCCTGGGGTTTTAGGAAGAACAGTGATGGTTCTTGCAGTCACTTCTGGATCGCTGAGGGTGGTAAAGGAGAAAAGTGCTCTCCTTAGGTCTGAAGAATTGAGTTCTCCGATGGAGGTGGAACGGGGAGATGGAACGTGGGCATTCTTCAGGTTCTAGGTTGTTTTTTCCACGTAGATTTTTCTAATCCATTTTTTCAAGGATTAGAAAAATTGATTTTTTTAATAATCAATTTTTTTAACTCCATGCAGTCCTTTCTAATCCATGCTTTTTCTTGGGAGCGTGAAGGTCCTCCCTTTCTTGCCTTTCTTGGGCCTTGGCCTGCACCTTCTCCCCTCCTTCCCCCGGGTTTCTGTGTACTGTTTGCCCTGACACTTCTGGCTGTGTGTCCAAGTTCTTGTTAAGGAATTTACCCCCCTTTTTGCAAATCAGTCAAGCCAATTTTCTTCCATTCCTTTAGGTAATGTGGGTTTAGCCCACCCTGATTTGGGTCAGCTAAGGCAGCGTTCAAATGCAGGAACACAACTTAATGTTTTCTTCACTTGTGCAGCTCAACCTGGAATGGTAAGTCCAGAAAAGTAAGTCTTTGGTTAAATCAGTAAATGCCATGTGCAGTTTCTACCTTTGTTTCTAGGAAAGCATTTGAAAGGTGACAGTTTAGTATGAAAAGGATTAACCTTTACAGGGATTTAAGGGAGTGAGTGCTTTGATTGAGTGCTAGGTATCTGTTCGTTCTGAAGGATTTGGTGATGTGTAAGTGGTTCCCTTGTGGAGGCAAATAAACCATTTTTTACCTCTACCTCTCTGAAAAGTAAAAAAATCCTTAGTAATTTCTTTCAAGTATGGAAACGTAAACAACAGTTACACTGCTGCCACGTCATTACCACCTCTGGAAACCATTAATTTCTTTAGCTGAAAAGGGGCAAAAAAAAGTATAACAAGCTATAGTAATAAGAATCAGAAAAGGTAAGAAATAATTTGGATTTATTTATATAAAGCTATAAGTATAGGCTGCCTTTCTTTTACTGGAAAACAGCTTCTAAAGTGTGTTTTCAGTTGCATTTTCTGCCAGTGAGCTTTCTCATTTCCAGCTCAAAATCATTGCTTGCAAGTTAATACCAAATGGCAAAACGTGAATGAAACGTGCACCCTGATTTTTTTCTGAGCGATGGTTTGTGTGTCACTTTCTTCCACTGTTTTCAGTGTCACTTACAGATCGTGAAAAACAGTGTAGTTAAAAAGCACCTCACGTGTTTCTCCGGACTCAAGGGCCGGTTTTTTCACCCGTTCCCATTTAAATAATGAGCAGTAAGGCCAATGGAATTCACCAAAGGCAGGTTTGGTACTCCCCGAGCTCTGGGATAGCTGGTGATTCTGGCTTAGGCTAATGCTGCTTCACGTTCGTGCAGTTGTTTTGTTTCCTTTTCAATGCTGGGATCAAACTAGTGAAAAAATGCGGCTGTTGCTGGGAAGTCCCTTCAATAACTCGGCACATTTGCATGACAATGTGTCGCTGTGCCCTGGTAACCTCCCTCCCTTGCCAGCACATATCTTGGCAGCAGGAAATGGTTCCACAGTGTTTGCGGCACTAATGGGATGTCCGTGAATGTCCTTTTCTTGCTTCCAAGGATTTCTGGACATAGTTGCAGTTGGATAAATGAAGGCTTCCCTCTTTTCTCTCCCTCCCTTCTCCTGCTTTTAGGATAAATTTTACCTCTGGTTAGAAATCCATAACCTTTGTAATGAACAGTGTTGCTGACTAGTGTGTTTTCCTGTCACCACAGGATTTATTAAAGATGTTAGCCATCACAGATGGAACTGAAACTGGAGCTGAATCAATATAAAAGGACCATGTTAATGGCAAGGCAATATGTATTGGATGTGAGGATAAACGGTAGCATTGTGCTACAGGGCCTGATGACTCGAGAAGAAGCACTGGCAGTCTCCTTCTGGAGGTTTGCTCAGTGCTTGGGGCGAAAGGAAGTGAAGCACAGCCTGTTAGATCAGCCCCTGAGCTGAGATACTGGGTGGCACGTAATTATGTTGGCTGTGCCTGAGGCAAGAAGTGTACCTACATTAAAAGATCACCTGAGTTTTCTAGTGAGTGCTGGTTTTACAGGCTGATATTTTATTCCCTTTGAGGCCGCTCACTCAAGACCCCTTTTCAGGTCAGAACTCTACTTCTTCAGAGCCAGGAAGGGGCTTTCAAGTTTAGTGCACCTGTCAGGGATCAATCTCTTTTACAGCTCCTTCAAGTTCTTTATGATGCAGATGAATAATTTCAGTAGATCCTGACTCCTGTGTTATGCCAGAGTGGGAAGAGGGTGGCTGGTGTTTTGAACTGTAGAAGCTGTTGACTGACTGGATGAAAAAACAAGTGACAGCTATTAAAAATTAATCAGGTTAAATGAACTTGGGAAGGTTCTAAATCTCAGAGGACCTGTTCTGATGGTGAAGGCATTTGAGATTTGCAAGAAAGGGGATGGAAACACCTCCCAATATAATATACTTTAGTGGACACAGAGGCACACTGAAAGCTGCTGTGAGATACAGGCTGTAAAAGATATTGTTTCCTTGTGAGTTTTGGTTTTTTCCTGTTGTTTTGTTGTCTCAGAAAAACCTCATGCATCTTCTTTTTCTTTAAAGTCAAGTCCATCCAATCTTGCTCAGCACTGCCAGTCTTGGCAAAACTAGGACTACAAATTGATATATTGTCAGAAACTGCTGATGAAGCAATACCTATCTTTTGTATTTGGTATTCCATTTACAGCTCAGACTCACGCTACAGATACTTCCTTGGACATCCCTTCAGTAATTATTCCTGCTAACATTCTTCAGCAGTAGAAACAGCTCTGGATTCTCTTTTGGTTTAGTATTCTGTTATTTCCAGCATTGTATATGAAAAGTAATACAAGAATAATATTTTAAAACAGTATTTAACGACTCTCAATCAAGATAGGATCTAAAAAACCCATAAGATTAACAAATAAAGCCCTTACTACAAAGAACATTCCTGTAACATGCAAGTAGGTGACTGTTTCAGTGGTCCCAAATTCCAAGTAGTGTTGTATTTGAGAGGTTATGTAATGACCTAGGAATCGTTAGTTGCTGGAGAAAATGTTTAGTTTCCTGTAATTCACCAAGTGACAGTGTTGCAAATTTGATGCTGCAGGAACACCATTTCACTGATGTCCAGCTCTTATGTGGCACTTTTGACCCATAAATCTCCATGGTTTGCGTGATAATAGGGTAGACTATCCCCCAGCTTTGCAGGGAGACAGAGGCATAAAGCAGTGAAACAGTTTGCCTGGGGCTGTAGGAGAGCTTGCATTCAGCTCTGATGTCCTGGATCCCTGTCTTCTGTCCTGCCTGTGAGCCTGTGATAGTTGCACTTTAAACAGGGATAGATGTTTATGTGTAAATGGCTTGTGTGTAGAGCTGAGCATGGAGGCAGTTCACAGAGGCATTTGGGGACACAGACTGGGACTGATTCCTGGCACAGGATCCCACAGTGTGACCCTTGGTGGACAATAGTTAGTTACAACAACTCCTTTTTGCACTGATGTATGTGCAAGGTTGAGAGTGAAGGGAACAATTTCCCAACCTTTTCCTGCCCAGAGTGGGGTGTGGGCTGGACCTTTCTTCCTTCCCTGATAGAGCACCAGGGAAATGGAGCCAAGTTTGTCTCGGAGGTTTGTCTACCTGACTGTGCTCTTGTGGGGCAGACAACTCTAAACTCTATACTCCTACCAGCTCAGAGCAGATCGTGATGTGGTCTGCTGCTGTTAGCTTGTCTTTCTGTGTATGGCAACTTTGGATATAGAAAAGGAGGATATTGGGACGGTTGGGACACTGTCACTTCTCAGTTTTGAAACTTCTTCACTTACAAGTTCTGTGGTATAATCCTGCATAATAATCACCTCGATTAAGCTGCCAAATATACAAGATTTTCCTTAAGACATAGGAAAAGCCTACATTTCAGTGATTTCTGGAAATTGTGTCTCCCCTTCTTAATGAACATCAGGACCTTCTGCAGCTGTGTAATAAAACTCTGAGGGTCACAAATTAGTTGAGTAAGAAATTCTATTTCATAGAAGGATTCCTGTCAGCCTTGCTCCTGGTCTGATCCAAAGATCCAACTAATGGGGTCAAATCTGAGCGGTTTAATGAAACAATGTTATTTAAGCAAAGCAATCATGTCCTGCTGCAGTGTTGTTTGGTATTAAACAGCAATTAGACTTGTCTCCCCAACAAAATTGAAAAGCTCCTCTGAAAGCAGCTGTAATCGGAAATGTCATACTGCAGATAGCAGTGATAGATATGGTCTAACAAAACACAGGCTTTGGCTGCAGTTCATCACAATGATGGATAATCCCATGGCACACAGCAGTTTAGCACTGTTTATGTAGCTTGCAGTTTAGGCTGAGACTATTCCTTTCACTGCCGCGTCCATGCTCGTGTTTTTCTTTTTCACTCTAGCAGGCCACGTGACCAACCACCAGGTTTAAGTGGAGCGTTTTGCCCTCTCGCTCTGTAGGGAAGGTCAAGTGAAACAGCATTTGGGATGATGAACCTGAGGTTTACTGAGTGGTACTTGCTATAACAGCACATGTATTGAACTCCAGACTGATCTTTCTGCAGTGGCTCACTCTGGAAGCACAAGAAACTAAGCAGCAGTTTTGGAAAGCTGCAGAGGTGGGTCATGCGAAAGTCATTGCAGACAGTGAAGCAGATGTGTTTAAGTGCTGATTTATAGGGGTGTTTACACAGATTTTAGAGGTATATGACTGGATCTTGTTCAGCAGCCTGCTTGGGGAGTTCAACAAGGGGTACTTTATGGATTGCACAAAGCTCCATCTCCCAGACTCATACAAATTTACAAGAATTTTTTGCTTAAAAACAAAGACTAGAACATGTTGCATGTGTGTCAGCCAGTCTTAAAAGCAAAACTTTTATTAGGCACAATACCCTCTAAATAAGACTCCCTCCAAGCATCCTGACTTGTAATCCTTAAACATCTGTGTTAAAAAGATATGAGAATTGAAAGAAAGCCATATTAGCATCAGACTGCAGAGTAGGTACAAGCATACTATGTGTGTAAAAGAGCTGACCATTGGTGTATTTTTGGTCTTAATATTTCCTCTCCTGTGAGCTGGGAGATAGTGGGAAATTCCCTCTTGCTGTGTATTTTTCATGGGAAGATATGAATCCCGTGAAGAAGTGTTAAAGTGTAGTTGTTGTGGAAGTCTGCAGCAGTAGCATAACTGCACAAAACCAGTTACAGACTATGGGTTAGACTGTGCTAGGTATTTCAAGCAGTGTTTATTTTTTTTCTGCTCTTTAGTCCCCGTGTACTCCTGCACTTATTAAAGCTCAGAAACTCGTCAGGGAGTATGTCCAAGTGCCTGGAGTTCTGATGTGTGTTATTTGTAACATTCCCTGATCTATGCCATGGAGATATAGCTGGGGTAGTCTGAGTTCTGTCTCTCCCATCACTTCCCCTCCAAGCCAATGTATTCTGGTGATCTGATGAAAACACCTCCTTTCCAAGCTAAAAGCCTTTGTCAGAAGTAGTGGTGCTGGTTCCATATTACCTCTTCTCAGAGGGCACAAAAGGGGACCCATCTGATTGTTACACTTTCCATGGGCACACACAGACCCCTGCATCATTTACACACACAACAGCCTGTTCAGGTGCAGTTTCTCTTGCTGGAGCCCATTCAAGATACAAATTAAGAGCTGGATTAAACAGAGACCTTCCGCCCAGCCAAGTTGCAGGCATTTACTCCTCATTTCCAGGATGCTGCTATACATTTTGATGCAGGACACAACGAATTACAGGCATCTCTGTCTCTGCAGAAGGAAGGAGAAACAGATTTGCCACATATTTTTTTTGCCTGTTTCCCAAGCAGGGGAATGGGTTGCCTTCTAGCTATCTGCTTCCAGGAGGGCTCTTGGTTCTGGAAACCTTCTCCAGTTCCATGGCTTGAGAAGAGCCAAGCCTCATGTGTGTTGATTTAGGCTTCAACTTGCTCTAGGGATGAAGATCTCATGAAGAACAATGTGTCTGTATCTGTGCACCTCGGATATATTCCCTGTTCACAGGTGCATGGTTGTTTTCTGTCATCTGATCCTTTTCCCCCACTCCTGCCACTGACACCTTTGGTACCCTGTTAAGAGAGTAGGGTGATAAACTTCTCTCAGTAGCTGTGCAGGAAGCAGTTTACTCCTTGAGCAGTGTCAGCGTAGCAGGCTGCTGCTGCTGAAAGCCCAGTCCAGTCTAGAGCTACTATTGCAGACACCAGATTGGATGTAAGGATAGAGGCAGTGCGGGAGTGGGAGTCAGAAGAGGATCCCTCTCGGTGCGTGGCTATCCTTTAAATGCTTTTCGCTGTCATGCTGACTACAGGTTCAGCTTTGCCTGACAGGTGGCTCAAGGCAGCACAGAAGTGAGTGGGTGTGCAGGTCATGCAGCTCGCTCCGTGCTGGAGGAGGCTTGGCACATCAGCAGCTTTCCCTCCCTGCTCGAATGGTGTCACCAACCCAACAAATCTGTGAAACTGCATGTGAGAGGAGTTTTTGTGGTCCTGGTAACAGGAGGCTGCTGCCACCAGTGCCTTTTCTGGGAGATTCTCTTCCCCTCCCTGCTATGTGACCCACATAGGTCTGTGATAAAAAGGGGAAAAGCCAAGAGAAAGGAGCCGTGGCACAGAGACATGTGGCCCTGTGTGGATGGAGGCCACAGTCCAAGCAACCCCATTAGGGGGCAAGTCAAACCCCAGAAAATTAGGATAATTAGTTCTATGTGTAGTAGTGTCACAGTTCCTCTCAGAGGGACCCCGAACTTCTTAGTATAGTTTTTCCCCTTTTTACGATTGTTCAAATATTTCCTCCCTCAGTCTTGAATTACCCTGAATGCTTTTCATGGGTTTAGCTCTGCCTCTTTACCTTTCAGGGGAATTAAAGAGTCATTGGGCTTGGGTTTTTTTTTTTTTCTTTTCCCTTGATCTTTCAAATAACTACTAAGCCATTGTCACTTTTTAAATTAATTTTTTTTTTAAATAGTTCTTTTATAGTTCAAACCTACTACAAAAGCGAGATTGAGATTGCACCTTTCTCTATGGAGAATGATGAGTGTGTCAGGTAAGGCAGCAGTTTCTGTTCTCGATACAATAACTCCAGTAGCAAAGACATCATTCTTCAGAGTACCTTCTTTCCCTTTATTACCCTTTTATTTTCCCTTCTTTGCTGATCTTAATAATTCATTATGTGGAGGCAAAGTCTTAAAAGGGAAATAAATGCTTCGCATCCTGATGTCTTTGAGTTTAAATTCCTTTGGTAAATGCAGTCCATGGTGTGTGGTTGGGCTGTGGTGTGGCCTCAATAACTCCGGAGCATTAAATGCAGTCGGATCATGCTGCCTTAGGAAACCCACGAGAAGACAGTGCTGTGTGTCAAGGCCTTGGAGCAGTTTGTCTCCACTTTTTAGATTCATAGATTCATTTATCCAACCCCCTGGGAAAGCCTTTTAGTACTGCACTGTATGTTATAGTGCCTGCTTTTCCTGTTAAGTAGGGAGTGCTTAGGGAAGGCAAAGGAAGCAGTAGGTTTTGCACAACAGTAATTACTTCAGGCTTCAACATCAGAGACCTTTTGACCTAATGCCACTCAGGCTGATTCTGTCATGTTTAATCCCTCATGCCCCATCCGTCCCTGTCAGTCTGCAGAGGTGTCCTGTTCTTTGGCCTGAGCCAAACAGATTCTGGATACTTATATATAAATAAGGTCTGAAAGGTAAAATTCATGTAGTGTTTCACTTTTAATTAACACATTAAACCCATTCAGGAATTGCTCTCAGGCTTTGAGCAGAAGCCATGCTTTTGTTGGGAGGTTGAGATTGGCTGGTGGTTAAAGTGAAAGGCTGAGATTATGGATTGTTTCTGTTCTGCCCCTGCCTTGTAGGTTTGCCTGGAGCTGGTGGTTAATTGCTGTGCTTTTGAAAACAGTTGAACATTTTGGCTACATGTTTTTGTTTCCTTAGGGCTGGCTCTGCCCAAATAGCCCCATTTAATCATTGTTTAGTTTTCAGACTGAATGCTTCATGCAGGTGTGGGTAGACAGCGGCTTCCTTTCTGGTTGTTAAAATCAGAGTGCTTGGATAGCCTCTATCTTTCATTTCTTCATAAATTCCATGTGTAGAAGTACAGACATAAACATGCAGAGTGTTAATTAAGAGTCTTTTGGCCTTATTATTTAGTTTGTCCTTGGATTGGCCCACTCCTAATTACTACCCGGTTACTATTGCTATTATTCTTGTTTAATGAGATAATCCAAATAATCTCATTTCAGTTTCACAGATCATTAGATCCAACACACTTATTAATAAGGCATTTGTGAGCTCTTTATGCCCACTCAGCTGTTTTCAGTCCTTCTCTTATCCTCTACCATGGAAGAGATATGCGGAACATTTTGTAGTTGGATATGTTTCCTTGAAGTATTAGCACTTGTCGCTACGTATTGTTTGAACAGCTGCTTCTTTTTGTTAATGGCAGTAATAAAAATGTTGTACATCTTAGACAGAGGTGTAGATTGTGGCAGTGAAGAGTGGCTCTTGCGAGGAGGGAGCTGCTGCAGCCTGTCTCCTGCCAAAAAGGGTCACCTTTCCCAGGCAGGCAGTAATGCACAGCAGGTGTGGGGCTACTCCGCTCCACTGGCAGTAGGATGAGAGCGAGCAGGGACACTCTCATGCCAACTTCCCAGTGACAGCCAAAGGCAAGGAAGCACTAGTGGGACCATCCAGTTCATTGCTTCCTGATCTTTTTAACAGCATATTCACCCATGCAGCCAATTACCTGCTCTCCACTGGTCTCCCCAGAGCAGACCGTGTCAGTCACGGACGTGTGCCCCATTCCATATTGGCTGTTTGTAGGTTCTTTGCTGGAGAGATGGGCCTCTGAAGCAGGGTATATGGATCAGGAACATCTGGTGGGATGGCAGGGAGTTTAGGTGCGCCCTTGGTTGAAGTATTTGCAGTGTCCTTTTACCCTGCACATCTCCCCCTGATACCAATATCAGTGTGCCCTGAACACTGGCGCTTGGATTCAGCTTTTGCTGAGAGGTATTTGGGTATCTCTTTGTTTGCTGGGACTGTGTTATTCAAAACAATGAAAATTCTCCAAAGAATGGCCATAAACAAGTGTGTGTGGCAGTGCTTTTGTGCCAAAAATGGAAAAAAATCCATTTTACACACATACACATGCACACAGAGAAAATTAAATGCAAAGGGCAATATATGCTTCACTGCTTTTGATAAAGTGAACCTCTGACTGTGGAGGACTGTGGTCTCCTGGTCATGTCAGTGGGCTGCTCAGGGTGACAACCCTGGCACTGTTGCTCTTTGTCACTGGGGTCTGAAGCCAGTTCACACTGTACACACTGCTGACTCAGAACAGTGATCCAACAGGGAAATCACAAAACTAAAAGGATTAGAAAAATCAACCCTGTATCATCACTGGGCAAGCTGGCACAGGCCGCCTGGGTAGCTGAGGTTCCATCTATTCTGTGAGACTCTTCTCCCTGCTGTGTCACCTACATGTGTCTGTGATAGGAATGGAAGGAGAGCTGCTGGAAAGGACTGTGGGCTGGAGGCCCAAATTATGTGTGGCACCCAGACCACAGCTTGTGGGTCTTTTAAATCTTGAACTTGCTGTAAAGGCAAGATTTAAAGGATGCTGTACTGAACAGCTGATGAATTCTTAGTGTCCAGGGAAGCTGTTCTTCATGGCGGGGGAAAACTCCATCTGCTCCACTCATGATCACTGTTGGCCTGTTTTTACCACTGTGAAGTCCAGCTCAAAGCCAGGCTACTGACTTAGCCTGCACTCACATGCAGAAGTCTTTAGCCTGATTAAGTGTTAACCCTTTGTAAGGAAATGTGCATTGAGGCTTGCTTAGTGCTACACTGAGGATAACACAGGCTTCTCATGTAACACAGATTTCTCATGTGACACCAGCCCTGCTTAAGCTGGATTTAGCAGTCTTCTCAGGCCCCTCTTCCAACCCCTCTGCCCTTCCCTGGGTATTGGCAAGGGTGTTGCTGTGGCAGGATGGTGAGCTTGCGTGAGAGATAGTAGAGTTTGAGAAGGAAACAAAAATCATAAAACAAGTAGGGGCTTTATTTGGTTGATTTAAACAAATAATTTAGGTCTTTCCTCAGATCTGTTTTCCCATGTCACTGCACAAACAGCTCTGAAAGAAGTGGAGCGAAGGCAGAAGCAGATCTCTGCCCCAAAAGCGACAGGGATTGCATAAGGTTTGTTTTTGTGTTTGATGGCAGGGCCAGCAACAACACTGAGCTAATGCCATCTGTGCTGATGCTACAGTGCTGTCACTCGGGTTCTGCCAGCGCAGCTGGCTGCAGGGTTGCACTGGGACTCGCTCAGAGCCGTTTCCCGGCACAACAATCCCATGTGCCAGTGCTGCTGAAACCTCGGAGCGAGCCACTGTGTTGCACGGTGCAGCCCGGGCAGAGCTTCCAGCTCTCCTTATGTACTTGCTTGAGGAGCAGGGAATGAGCTTAAGGATGGATAATCCAAGCTAACGCTGCAGTGAAAACAAGGGCCTTACCTCAAATGTCACCCAAGTCTCTTCTGCCCTCCCAAACCTCCAACTTCACTGTCCTTTAACAGCAGCTGATATTCTCCTGGCAGAGACTACAGCAGGGAAAATTAATTGCACTGTAATGACAACCCCCCTCTCGGAAACTGGCCTTCTGTTCAGTGTAAATAGAGGGCAATCTGTGGCCTATCAACACTCTGTTTCCTTTGGGGAAACAGCCTCACAGTTCTCAAATTTCCCTTTATGCTACTGACTGTTGGCATCTCTTCCTACCTCAAGATCTGCTATGTTGCTGCACAGGGTTTTTTTTCTCTTTAATTAATTTCTTTCAGCTCTGTCAGGATAGAGGGTAATTAAATGCTTCAGTATCTTGTCATAAAAATGCCACTTTTCAGAGGAATTGTCTTAATGAGCCTGTTTTTCAGTATAGCAGAGGCTCATCTATTAGTCCAGTGTATATTTTTAGAGCATGGCATTAGCCAGAAAAGCCCATTAGATCGTTATACAAGTGGCTGAATCAGCAAACTGTATCTGCTGCTATTCTGTCAAAGCAATAACGTTAACATTATCAAAGTGATTAAAAGCCATTCATTCATTTTGCATCTGGGTTGACAAGTTCATTCCTGCAGAGGCATACAGTGTGAAGCTGTAAGAAAGGAAAACTAAAAGCTCATCATAACCCCCAACCTGAAGATCTACCAGTGTGTGACAGATGCAATCAAAACATGACAATGTAGTGGAACACCGGATGCCTGTGTTCTGTCATATGGTGGGTTGTCACTGACAAAGCAAAATCAGCCTTAGCCTGGGACCCTTTTTAAGGATTTTCATTTTTATGCAGTGAGTTTAAAAAGCTGAGTGTGCTGGAACAAGGCAGGGTTTCCACCAGAGAAACCCTTGCTGTTCTTCAGCTCTGGTTCATCCTCCTGGGCTTTCAGAGCAATGGTGATGCTGCTGGTCTTTCCTTAGGGACTGTTCCAGGAGTGTTTGGGCAGTGGCTTCTCCAGCTCTTCAGTCCCTGTAGTACCTGTGAGCGCTGAGTACTTCAGTTGCAGTTCTTGGCCTTGGCGGGGGTGTTTGTGTAGTGTTCATATACAGAGCAGAAGTTTGGGGAAGGATAAACAAGCGTCAGCATTGCTGCCATGAGCTTTAGGAAACAGCTGAGTGGACAGAAAGGTTCGATTCCTGGGGGCTGCCTGGGGAAACTGCTCCATTAACTTGCTTGCAAAAGGTGCAGCATATGCAAACCCTTTCTATGGACAGGGCAAGATGGTAAAGGGAGTGAGAGCTGGAAGAGCAGTCCCTGTGTGTGAGGATGGAGTGACACAGTCCCAGAGTGGGATATTTGCATGTAGAGGCCTCTGGTTTCTGCTAACAAATGTAAAGCAGCTTTGAGTTCTGCAAGTCAAATTGTGCATCAAGGAAGAGAAAAGCAGAGAAGGGCAAGCTGTTACTTGGTAGAAAATTGGCCACCTGCTTCCATTAGTGATCCCACCTACTCAGTTCTGGTCTGTACCTGAATGTGTTAAATTGCATTAAAAAACAACCCAGTAATGACCCAGTGAGTTATTACACCGTGTAGCTGAGTTTTTTTCCATATTGAGGATTGTCTTAATTCTGGCGATGTCAATGTGGCCCTTAATTATTGATTCATTTTAGTGCCACAAGCCTATTATGGTGAAGCATCACCGACATGATGAGTGTATTGTGATTACCCCTATATCACTGCAAGTGTCAGACTTGGGTGCTGTGTGTGCTTGTGCTTGCCTGTCCAAGGGGTATTTGCCCTTTTAATGGTCGTTGTGCATGCTATGCACAAATAAGTCTTTCCTACCATGGTGAAGAAAACCAACTTCTTTTTTTTTTTTTTTTTTTTTTTTTTTTTTCATTTTGAATCTGCAAAGAAAAAGAAGTAGCAAATCTGCTGGTTGACATTTATCCAGGGAAGAATTGCTCCAGCAGGACAGCAGTGATATTCTCAGAGCCCATGAAGATAAAAAAAATCCATTAAAACTGCAGGTGATTTAGGCACTTTAGTTATCTTACTGTGAACTGAACTCTGGGGTTCACTTTCCCATTTGTAGGCATGTACTTTTTAGTCACTTGGCCTCCTGCTCATTGAATTTGTGTCCTCATTGCACTCTTCAAATCAAGAAAATTAATGCCTTTACCAGTTTATTAGCTAGTGAAGCTAATATGAATCATGCCTGAGAAACAATAATTCTTTATAAATGGTGAATTCAAATAATCAGGTAACTGTGTGAGTTAAAAGACAGAAACAATGGTGTCTCATTTTGAGCAGCGGATTTGAATTTCTGAAACATATTTGAAAATGCACAGAATGGTTGTTAGGTTTGGTCTGATAAATGTATCTCAGCAGAACAGGCTGGAAAAGAGAATTGCAATAGCAGAGCTTTCTGTGCAAAGTCTTGGCATTGATAGAGGCGTGAGAATGAACACCCGAATATTTTATATCCCAGAAGGAAACCTTAATGATCTGTTGTTGTTTTTTTGTCTCTTTTATCTATCAAAAATCCATTTTTATCGGTGGTTTGCTTTGTACATATCCTTTGACAACTGGATTGTGTTAGCTAAGTTGTATGTAGAGTGCAGATCAATAATTCCCTTTAAGTGTCTGCCACAAGAGAGCAGTGTTGGTGTAATAAGCTGCGAGAGTGTGCCTCGGGTAGTGGAATTCTTCCATCAAAATGTACGCTGAAGTACTGCAAAAGAAATTCAAATATAGTACAACAAACCTTCTGGGAGCTCAGGGAGATTAAGGGATAAAAATAATGAATGGTGCCTAATTTTTGGTATTGATATTCAAGTTTCTTAGAGACATCATTGATATGACTGTGGAATCTTTGGAAAATTTCAAGGAGTTTATACAAATTTAATCACACTGGTGATAATCTAAATATGTCTGTTCCCATATTTTCCAGCGTTACTCCATTGAAAACAGTGCTGTTTGTTTGGTACCCCTGGGAGTATAATCTGGCAACAAGTGTATATTTTTGAGGGATACAGCCAGCTCCTCAGATCTGCAGGAAGAACAGCTCCACTGAGTGCACTGAAAAGTGAGGTTGCTCCAGAATTTTGATCCAGGCTGAATCAAAATCAGTGTGACCAGCAGGTCAAGGGAAGTTATTCTGCCCCTCTACTCCACTCTGGTGAGACCCCACCTGGATCCAGCTCGGGGGTCCTCAGCACAGGAAGGACATGGACCTGTTGGAGTGAGTTCAGAGAAGGGTCACCAAGATGATTAGAGGGATGGAGCACCTCTCCTACGAGGAAAGGCTGAGAGAACTGGGATTGTTCAGCCTGGAAAAGAGGAGGCTTCGGGGTGACCCAATTGCAGCCTTCCAGTACCTGAAGGGGCCTACGAGAAAGATGGGGAGGGACGTTTTATAAGAGCATGAGGTGACAGGACAAGGGGGAATGGCTTCAAATTGAAAGATAATAGGTTTAGATTAGATATTAGGAAAAAGTCCTTATTCTGAGGGTGGTGAGGCACTGGAACAGATTGCCCAGAGAAGCTGTGGATGTCCCATCCCTGGCAGTGTTCAAGGCCAGGTTGGATGAAGCTCTGAGCAACCTGGTGTGGTGGAAGGTGTCCCTGCCTATGGCAGGGGGCTTGGAATAAGACGATCTTTAAGGTCCCTTCCAACTTAAGCTATTTTATGATTTTAAGAGCTGGTTCTAAGCTCTGTGGAGTCACAGTCTGGGAGTTCTCTGTCGACATTGTATGCTGGGCTGGGCTTGTTAGCACCCAGAGTTTGCTTCAGTTTTAAACATGGAACTCAGTCTGCTCAGCTGTGTGCTCTCATAGAAGCACAAAACTACTGCTCTGCTGCAGATACCTAAATCCCAGTTATATGAAACAATTAGGACTGTGCCTAGTAGATTCACTGCCCTCTACACTTTCCTGGCTGGACAGATGAGCTGCAGCAGCGCTTGAAATATATTACTGCTGATTTCTCCTCAAAAGAAGAAAAATTAAACCTTTAATTGGAGAAATTTGTATGGATCAGCTTTGAAATAATTAACCTCAATTTGTATGCAGTTTCTTAATGAAAATCTGTCTCAATATTACAAAAAATAACTGCTTTCAGTCTTGATCATTTTCACTGAAATGCATTACAAATCTCTTTCTATCAACAAAAGCCAATACTAATTTTTTTTTTAAAGCACATGCCTGATAGTTTCTGACTTGAAAGCCTGGATTTTGATTTTAAAACTGATACTTTACTTGCTGCTGTCAGTGATCTGTTTCCATTTAATAGAAAACTTGCTATCTAAAAATGACAAGGCAAGTATGTGTCAAAATGAGATCGTACAGAAGCCAGGCTGAGGCCTAAGAAAGCAGGATGGATTACTTTGAACACAAGATGTGTTTAAAGGAGGAAAGAATGTAAAAGGGGAGAAGTTGCTAGTGGGAAGAGAAAGAGATGAAAAATGATTCAATCATGAAGCAACTTTTTAAGCTTGTAGTAAGTAGAAGACATACAGTAGACTGCATTATCTTGTGGTACCATAAAATGCTGAACTTAGCAGAAATGGATCAGCAGATAATTTGTTCCATTTGGAAGAGACCAACAAAAAGCAGTTGGGTGAGAAAATTATGGGTGAGCATGGCTGTACTATATCAGGGTATAGGGGACTAGACAGGTTGCTGGCCTATCTCCAAGTATCTCCTACTGGATGCTTAAGAAGGGGTAGTAGAAATGCCACATGAAAAGTTTATGATTACTTTTCTCCTGCTCTACCAGTTATTTTTCAGCAGACAAATGGGGAGAAGGGGTTGCAGTGTGCAGTAACTGGTGGGTGAGAATAAGAGCTGGAATAAAGTGGATCTGAACTGATTAGCCACATTAGTGCACTTGTTAAAGTAGCCAAAACTGAGCTTCATTTTGACTAAAAATAGTTCTCTTATCTAAATATGTCATGTACCCACTATGCCTTCCACTATCGCAGCTGCAGTGTCCTGCATCCTAAATTTAGAACCATTCATCCCACTGAATTTTCCAGTACAGTAGATAGATGCAGCAGCTTTTTTAGAAACTAAAAAATAGAAAAGGTTAAGAATAACATAATGCAGAGCCACCATACTGCAATATCTGTGCTTCATCTTTGGTAGCTATTCCTGTCGGCAGTTCTTTAAGTAATGATGATACAAAATGCGTGGAGATTTTACAGTGTCTGAATTATCACAGACAGTTCTGCTCTTTTCTAGAACATTGACGAGTGTCCTTGACACCCCTTTTGTGAAACAGTGTATTTGACTGTAATCTGTGAGTCTCACGGGCATGAACTGTACTGGCTGCTTATTGCTGTAAGTCAAATTTGAAATGTGAAATATATCCCTAATATGCAGCAAGATAAGACAAAGGACTTCCAGAGCTTTATAGATCTATGGCTTTTCATGAACCCTCACAAGTACAGATCGCTTGGGATCTGTTTGTTTTGTTTTGTTTTTCACAGGTACATACAGAAACAAGGTCACACAATCTTTTTGTCTCCTACTCATATATGTCAGCACAAACAGCCCACATAATATTTGATAGCAAGCATACTTTCATATTTTAGGACTTCCCAGAATTCCTTTGTCTAAATCCAGATTTAGATGAAAACTGCATGCTATTTTATTAGTTTCTGTTATTAAACATTTGCAAACTCCTCCTTTTTATTCTGTCTAATCAGTATTTCTTTAAGATATTAAAAAAACCCAGCAACTCTACTGAAAAAATAGCTGAGTAAGCCTTTAGGTTTAGATTAAGCCTTTAGGTTTAGATTGGTTATAAGGTTGCTCATCAGCTGATAAACTGAGCAGAGTTCTTGATACATCCTGCATTGCTGTTAGATCCAGTAAAATGCATACAAAATGTTGAGTTTGTCCTAATGTTTTGCCAGTTCTTGCCAGATTATGACCTTAAAACTTTGGTAGTGTTACATATGAGTGTAAAGTATGACTTTAGAGCAGGAAGTTGCTTTTTTGTATCTTTCCAAGGATGCAGAGGTCTTGAGGGACTTGTAGATTAACAGCAAAGCTACTGATTTCCCATAATATTTACAGCTGTTTTCCTTTTGGAAACTCTATAGGCACTAGTGATAGTGAGAATCAAGTTCTCAAGCTGTATTCCTAAGGTGACTTACTTAGAACATAAAAATCCTATGAATGTTACAGGGCGGGGGGGGGAAAGGTATTTTCTGACAGTGAGAACATCAAAATGCAGCTCCTCATGGTGGCCAGGCCAAAGCAGTCTTTAGGCTCAGCTCTGTGGAGTGAACAGTGCTCAGAGTGGATTTCATGCTCGCATGAAATTTTCAACCTCCTTTGTGCTGATGAAAAGAGAGGCTCCTGCCCAATGCGGAGCGGCGGGACTCGGATGCCATTCCCAAAGTGGGCTGGCTGCGAGACCGCTGCTCTCCCCGGGCTGCCTGCTCTCTGAGAGAGACAGTTTTGTTGTCATCTGCAATTTCAATGCTTCTCAGAGCTGCAATTCCCTTGCAGAAAAGTTGTTGCCACAAAGTAATTTTTACAGGGAGGGGTGGTAAGGCCTTGCAGGTGGGTCGCTATTTCAGTCACCTGGGATTGTGTGGGGCTCGTGCAACAGCTGGTTTGTTTGGGGAGTCTTTTTAAAATTCAGACTTTGATATAATTTTGTAAAAAATATTTCTTCTTATTTTCCAGTTAGGATAAGAAGAAAGAAAGGGAGAGCTGGACTGAGCATCTTCCTTAGGAAGTAACGAATTTTGTATCTTAAGCCAAGTTATTCTTATCAAAACTGGATTTGCTTTCTGAGTGACCAGATGGGTTTGAGGCCTGTCTGAACTTTGTCATTATCTTCTAAATCTCCAGGTGTAACCTCTGACCCTTCTCTGAGGCATCTCTTTGCTGACAAACCTGAAATCCCAGTTGTTAGCTACCTCACCTGGGTTGTTTTCAATTCTAATTCTTTAGCTTTCGGGTGAGCCAGTAAAACCTGGGTCCATTTTGCTGTTTTCAGTTGAGGAGGGCACGCTGCCATTTTCCAACAAGTTGGCATTCTCAGCAAGTCCTGTTTTGTAATCACCCAGACTAACACTCTGGAAAACAGATTTGGTCATTTCTTTCTTAAAAAGCAACTCAGTTTCTTAGCACAATTACCTCAAGCAGTTCTGTGGCAGTTTCGCAGTTATGGCAATCATTAAGAATGTTCATTATTTCGTTCTTTATCCTACTTGCCTTTAGTTAGACATTAAATACACATTGCTCTCTGAAACTCTGCAGCTCTCTTTGTGCATTGTGTGACCCCATACCTGGACCTTTAATCAGGCTGTGGGAGTGCTCCTGTATCGCACTTCCTGAGGTGAAGAATAGGGCTCTGTAAGAGAAAGTGACTCAGGATCAAAGATTAATAATCACCCTTTCATTGTTGCTTTTGCCATTTTTCCATTTCAGAATAAAAGGCATAAGATTTGAGGGGAGGAGAAGCAGAATTTCAGGCAGCATGATTTATTTCTCACTGTATTTTTAGATTCTTTAAGGATTTTAGACGTAAAGCTAGAGGTTGCTGGAATAAGAACCACAGGATACCTGCTCACAACTGGCTCAAAGTCTGTTTACAGCAGCAATGTTCCTGCCCCTAAACACAGATCCAGAGCTGAATTTTTGCAAAGGTTTGAGGTGGGATTTGATTCAGATTATGATTTGCTGTTACAGCAGCTACAGGCCCCTGCTGAGATCAGAGCTTCCTTTTGTTAAGTAGCTCATATCAATTAAGAGGCAGATTCACAATATGAAGAAAAAGGACAGAACAAGAGTGCAAGAAAGGAAACATTATTTTCCTTTGTGTATTTGTAAGATGACAACTGAGTCTGAAACTTTATGAAATATTTGGGAACTGAACTCATAATGTTCCAGGCCAGTGTTCAATCATAAGATATCCTTCCTCTGGTTTGTGTATTTGCTGGATGGTTGGGATGAGAGTAGAGTGAAATAAACTCTGCAGCTACTCTGCTTGTGTTTGGCAGCTCTTTCTTCAGCTTCTGTCTGTATGTGCCTCTCTTTGCCCTTGTTTCCCATTCCCACACATTGAAATTTCACTGCTGCAAAATTTCCTTCAGTAGTCCTTCAGTAACAGAGATGTTCCAAAAAATGTCAAGTGACAGATGAAGTAAAGGTTTCTGCCTGGCCTTTCACCCTGCCAAAATGTCTGCAAGTAAAATGCAAACCTGGGGGGTTTTAATAAACTTCACTTTCTGCTGTGTTAGAATTGTTCTTAGAGTAATTTCATCTGTTACCTTTGTGGAATACAATCCTGAATTGGATATTGGTAGCTTTCATGCTTTATTATGTATTTCATACTCTGCTCCATGCCCTCCACTCCTATTCTTTAGTGGCCTTAAGTCATGGAGTTAGGCCAGTCTGCCAGATTTGTCTGAAAACACAATGCTTCCAGTTTTCCTGGGGGTAATTAGAGTCTCAGGAGTGTGAACCTAAGGCTGGAAAACAGAAAGCCCAGAAAACAAAGAATTCCAGAATTTATTTTTTTTTAAATTAATTCTTTTAACAAAAAGATTTCTAAACTATTACTACTGGTTTTAGGGATTGACCCAAGCTTGAAGATGCAGGGTTGGTAATATCCCATGTGTTGTATATCCCATCTCAAAACAATGCCCAAAATAAGGGACGTGTGCTGGGCTGCAATCCCTTTATTTCATAATACCTGGGGCATGAAGCAGGCACTGGGCTTTGCTGGCAAATGCCCTCCACAGAGTCCTCTATCTCAGGGCACTGAACCTCTTCTAGCTGCTTGTGCTTTGTGCACCAGATCCAGGTGGGATGGGAGGAGCAGGAAAGGTGAAAGGAACAAGGAGAGCCCGGCTGTGGTATCTTTAACTTTCCTATGCACAAATGATAAAGCCAAATTGCAAATTACATCAGCCTTAGGGGGTGGAACTTTGGCTAGACCAGACCAGGGTGTTTGTATAAGAATGAGGGAAAGCTGTGAATGTGTGTGTTCAGGGAGCAAACACAGGCTGTGCTTCTTGCCAAGGCAGTGGAAATACCTTTCTTTCCCAGATGTCTTCTTAGGTGAATAATAACGACAACCTCAGGCAAACGTTTTTTGTGTCCATTCATCTAACACAGGTATTTTAAGACTTACTCTTGTGGGAAGTGTTACCTGCCTTAATAACATCTCTTTTATTGTTGTCTTTGTCCTCTCTGTCCCTTGTTACTGAGAGCAGTGTGCCAAGATAATGGGAATTGGGGCATGGATTGCATTATAGATATCAGTGGGAATTATGAACATGCATCAGAGGAAAAAGTTCAAAATGTTAGAAACAAAGGTATTCTTGATCTCCAGCACATAAAAAGTGCATTATATTTAATTGAGGTGGTCATCTCTCATTGTCCTCACATCCTCACAGAGGGATAAACTCTTCTTTCAGATTTCCCAACGTAAAACCACAGTAGCTGTGATGGAAGTGTATGAAACTTGACCTAGAATGCCTGCTGGTGTTGCATCTCCATTAGCACAGTATGTGCTGTATATGAGAGGAGCTAAAGGGTTACAGCCTTGCTACAGGGAGAGCTTTGCTTAGTAAAGCTTTAGAAAGTACTAGTCTTTTCTCCTCCTGCTTAGGATTTTCCCAGAGGCTAGTATCATGGATTATTCTAGAATACCCTGAACGTATCTCATGTAGGTCAGCAGGTAAACTAACTTAATTTCAATAAATTAGCTTAGATAAGCAAGAACAGCAGGCAGTATCCTTCGCTAACCTTGGAGCTGATTAGTATGGAAACTATGTATTCGACTCAGAAGGTGCCTGATAAACCAAAATTAATTCACACCATCACTGTTAAGTAGAAAGTAAGATCTTGGAAAGACATTTTGGGATAGTTAGAGGTAGGCTTATTGACAGACAATGTCAACTGAGCCTCTAGATTTATACACATACCCCAAAACTAGACTTTGTGTTATTCTTTTGACTTGGTGACGCAGCCTCTGCAGTTTGAGAACATGATAATTACATCTCAGTAGGACACCTTAGCAAGCCCTGTTCCCTTAACAAAAGATTTCAAGGAGATGAAGCCTGCCTGCCTCTCTTCCACATTTACTGCAGAAGCCAGTGACGTTCCAGTCGTGCCAGTGTCCTTTTAGATGTGTTGCACTAAGCTTTGCAAGGGGTGCACATGCTGGTAGAAAACTCAGCACTGCACAGGTGGAAGACTTCAGCAGAGGGAGAGCTGGGTACTCTGCACTTGGCAGCATTAGGACAGTGACCCCAGAGCAGTCTTCTCCCAAATCCAGGCGCCAGGACTCTTGAGTTCTCATAGGTGCAGACAAGTCAGATGAATATAATGAGATTTGATGGTGTGCTCGTGTTCTGTTGAGAAGAGAGACGAACTCTGGGCTCCTAAACTGATGGTAGAGATAATGAGCTGTTATCTAGTCAGATTGTTTTATTGAGAGAGAGAGTGTTTTTCTGATGACAAGATGAGCTCTGTTTTGCCAGTAGATCTGCATGTCCACAAGAAGTGTTTTGCTGTGACAGTTTCCTGGATGAGTGAAGTGGTTCTGCTGGACAGAACTCCTTGAACCTCCTTGTCTCACAGCACACAATGCTTTATTTTTCCAGGAACTTCTTTAGGAGTGTGTCTGCACTGCTGCTATCAGCAGCCAGGCTCTGGTCTCACCTTTTCCTTCCCTCAGTCAGAGGACTCTCTAGGAGTCTCTTTATCAAATCCACTTCACAAAGGCAAAATCACTGTTGGTCATGGCAAGGAGTTTGCAGACTGTGGCTGAAAACATTCTTGTGACTTACACTGGGACAAACTCCTGTGCAGCTGCTCCAAGCCCATGACAAAAAGCTGTTGGCCAGCGTTGGCACATGTTAGCGAGGCTGGACCATAAGCTTTAGCTTCATGGCACACAGCTGCTTTATTCTCCCTCCATAAGGCCCGGTGGTGCGATAAATCCACATTCCTTAGTCATCTGATTTGCACGCCAAATTTTTTCACATTAAGCCTATTTCGCATAGGCTCGTTAGAAGCTGCATTTCAAAACCTACTTGTTGTAGGGAAAGAGGATGTGAAAATAAAACTAGTGGCAAATCAGGTTTTCTGGGCTCTTCTCTATAAGGGTCAGTGTGTTCCTTTAAAAACAGACATTGTGAACTTCGGGCATAGGAAACTGGGAAAAATGCCAGTACAGGATAGAATGAAGATTAATGCAGGCAGCTCCTAGGCAAGTTTTCCACATTTCCTTTCCAGGATGTCAATATGCTAAGATTATTTATGAATTTATATAGGATATTATTATAAAGGCTGCCAATAAAGACTCTCCTTCTTAACCTAAACTGTAGCAGTTCTAATGTTTCAGTGTGAGGCTTCTCCTGCACAGAGCTGCTACTGTGCTGAGCAGTGTTCATGTGAAGAGAATACATTTCTGAAGGGATTATGCTGAAATTGCCCAACTTGTTTCCCTTTAGGCTTAAGTGAGATTTAAATTTTGGCTTGTGGATGTGAAAAACAAACACATTGATTTGCTGAATTGCTTCCTGTCCCCAGGAAGCATTTTCAAATAAAGAAGAAATTCTTTTAACGCTCTTTTGCTCACACCCCTAAATATAAGAGTGCACTCCTATGAACAGAGACAAACCTGCCACATCAGGATAAATATTAGCACCTCACACGTACTATGTCCCACTTTCTACGGATGCTCCAGTTTTTCCATTGTAGCCAATTATATTTGAAACTAGCAATTTGTCCCAGTTTCACTAAAATAACACCTTACATTTATGAAGTGCCTATTCTCACAAGTTCTTCCAGCATTTTACAAATTACAAAAGTATCTCTTAATACCTATATAAGCCAGTGGGAGATGGAGGTGGCGACTGGAAATGGAATTCCAATGACAATAATAGAGATAAGAAAAAACAAACTGTGGTACTCTGAATTGTTAGAATTAATGAATGTTTGAATCTACTTGTGTTTTACTGTGTTTAGGATCAAATATTGAGTCAAAGTCCAGAAGAGCAGAAAATGTAAAGATTTTTTCTTTACGTTTCTGTCAGAAACATCTTTGATTTCAGGACAAAAAATCCGGTGAGTGTTGCCAGGATTCCCTGTGGATTTCTATTACATCTCCTAGTAAAAATCCATTGTTCTAATGCTTTTTGACTATGGGATTTCTTCACTTTTGGTCGATTTTATCAGCTTAATAAGAAAGCTACTGTTCTGTCTTTATTTGGCAGACTGTGTCTGCCAAATGAAAGTTCTTCACAAATTAATTAAAGATTATTTCCTGCTTTGCCTGGCATTCCTCAGTAATAGTGCCATTTTTTTCAGAATTCATGCATGACCTTCTCAGTGAAGCTCTGTCAGGCAAAAAAACCACCAAAAGCTTGTCATAAGTGTATCTTTTACTCCGTGCTATTCAACACAACACAGTTCTGTTTCTTATTTTCTTTATTTATTGGTGAGACAGGATTATGCTTAATCCTCTCAACAGCCTCATATTTGTGATGAGCTGGCATCTTTTCTAGGTATTGTGCTCTGTCAATTATTACAGAGGCTATTAGAGAGAGGTGTATAGGACATTTCAAATTGTTGAGCTGGCAAATGTTTACTCCAAGTGGCTTTTGATTCCTAAGAAAATTCCAAGGGGATTTCAATTGGTCCTTTGCTCTCCGCCTTGCAGGTTAATTTTCTGTTATGGTTTTTTTGGCTGGAGTATACTAAATATTTATGTCAGTGATACCTTTGGATGAAAAATGCCACCAAATGTGAATCAGAAGGTTTTGCAAAGCAATTTTAGTAAAGCACAAACTTCACAAATAATCCACAGTGCATACATTCTTTTGTAGCTAAATTTCTCTCCTATCCACACAGGAATATTGTTAAGCCACTTCAGAGATACTGGCAATTTTAGGTGGCCTTAAGTTGCATGCCATTCTTTTCTGCCCAAGATTTGATTTCAGTGGAAATGATAAGGCAACTTGAAGAAGGCCTTCAAGGAGGA
Source organism: Empidonax traillii (assembly GCF_003031625.1). Lineage (NCBI taxonomy): Eukaryota > Metazoa > Chordata > Aves > Passeriformes > Tyrannidae > Empidonax > Empidonax traillii. The sequence goes on along the minus strand of NW_020955603.1, from coordinate 392,558 downwards.
GGGTTCACTCTTCAGTGAAAACAGCAGAAATATTGCTTGTTTCGAAGCAAGAAGCTTCTCCCCACTTTTCAGAATCTCCAAAATCTCCAACCAGGTTTTTAGGATGTGGAAAACTGTTATTTCTCAGAATTAATACATTATTGTCTCCCCTCTTCCACCTCCAGGCCTATGGAATACAGTTAGAGTTATGTAACTCTCTCCTGGGGATGTCAGATCCCTTTTCCTACAAAGGCTGGGTTAATGTTACACCCTCTGCAGAACAAGCCACAAATTGCTCCTTGGTTCAGAGGTTCTCTGTTGTTCTGCATCTACCCTGGGTCCTCATACCCACCACAGTCTGGCTCAAGTGGACTTCCACTGAGTGGGTTTTGGTTTGAAGAATATAAAGTAAAAGGCAGTGAAGTAAGACAGAAGGGTTAGGCAGTAGACAGGGCACTGGCCTTTCATACATTCAGGAGGCTGCATTTGCCTCTCGTGGATGTTGACTCACCTTTTGATAAATTACTTTCCATCTCTTTTCTTGCTTTGTTTCTATCTTGTCCTTTTAAAGGCATCATCTCTTCCAAATAGGAATGATCTAAAAACATGTTTTCACGGCGCACTGTCAGTCACACCTTGAGTGCAGCTGAGGTCTTTACAGCACCACAAGTAATAGCCTGCTCAGTCTGTCTGCTGCTAGGAATTCTTGATGCATTGCAATCCCTGAAAGTACTATCTCCCTTCTCCCTCTTTTTCCAAGATTGCTATGTGTCTGGGAAACGAGGTGGGGATGGAGAAAGGCTGCTTTTTTAATTCCTTTTTTTTTTTTTTGCCATTTTTTTCCTTCTTGCTTTGCAATATTTTCTTATTCTGTATTGCAAAGGAGACATTACGTGGCAGTGACTGCCCTGGCCCTGCTGGCTCATGCTCTTCTCTCCAGGAGCTCCAGCAATCCAGCCACAGAAGCCACGTGTGCTGGCTAATGTGTAACTAGTTTCTTTCTGTTGTTCTTTCTGAGGATTGGCTTTTTTTTTTTTTTTTTTTTTTTTTTTTTTTTTTTTTTTTTTTTTTTTTTTTTTTTTTTTTTTTTTTTTTTTTTTTCTTCAGGATTTCAGTGCGTTCGTTTTCTTTTTTACTTTGAAAAGAGCCTTTTGGATCATTGCATCCAGCCTCCTGCTATCACAGGTACAACAGCATTCAGCTTATTTCCTAAAACCTGCCAAGTTCTGTTTTAAAACTGGTTGCAATTACACCCACTGGAATGCTGTTATAAAACCTGCATATCTCACACTTGTAAGTATTATTAGTTTGCCTGTGCTGGTGCAGCCAGGATAAGAGAAGGCCATATGGAAGATGCAGCATGTCACACAGGGAGGGTTTTCTCCTGGGCTTATTTCCCCACTTCCCTGAAAACCAACAAAATATTCTGTAATTTTGCCAATGTAGACATAGAAGATAAGGTTTGGATTTCTTTTCACGTTCTTATCTGTCAAACTATATTATCAAAGCTTGGGCCTTACCTGCAGATAACAACTGTACATTTTGCTACTGCATTGTTTTGGGAAGCTGCTTCAAGGTATGGGTCGAATCTGGAGGCAGGATTTACTTCAGGTCAGTTCAAGGGAGGAAGGAAGGGGATAAGGGAGAAGAGAACTCAGGTCACTGGCAGGTGGAAAGAACTGAAATATTTGAGTGCCCCAGGTCACCTGCAAGGGCCGAGAAATGCCACACAAGCTTGGGGAAAGAACAGCAACTTTTTTTCACTTAGAGGTAAACTGTAGATGCTGTTTAGCCCCCCAAATCTTTTCATCATTGCTGTGCTGCCGACCTGGGCACTTTAATCATGTGGTTTTGGTAACAAGCTGTACCTGTGCCCTTAGCTTGCCTCAGCTGTTGATTGCTCTGCTGTCATAACAGCAGTTATGTCCTCAGTCATGTGCCTTTGCTCTTGGTAAAAACAATACACCTATTTTTTTAGACTGTCCTAAATTATCTGACATGTCCCCATAGCACTCTAAGGAATTTAGCACTGCTAAAGGAATTTAGTTACATTGATATTTATTTATGTGAACAAAGCCTTAGTAGATGCTTAAGTTTAAAATTTTCTAGAAAACATTGACTGTGACCTTTGGTATGCATCTGATTTTTCTTGTTCCTTGAAGAAGCCTTTCTTAAGAGAGAAGGAACGCAGGAAGTTGATCAACAAGTTTTCTGACATTGATTTACTGCCTCTTTAGGTGACAGCTACTTTCACTGACAGACTTTCCTTGTGGGAGCTCAAAAGCAGGTGCTAGGAATGACGTTCCTGCTTAGGAAAATGTCAAAACAAGAGGATTTTTAAACTGTAGAACAAATTCAGGACACGTAAAAACTAGCAAAATTCAAAGTATGCTGGAAATCTGTCTGGATCCCTGTTTTGTTAGGGAGGAGCTGCATTTCTCGTTCTGCTCCCTTTGTCCTCGCTTTTTACAATATACCTGCTCTTTGTTCTCGGGTCATCAGGCACCCCTGGTGAGACATGATTACAGATGTTTGCACTTCCTGTGCCAATATATTGCATTAATCACCAGGGACAGCTAAGCTTGTGTTTGAATTAGAGGAGGATGCATCTTTAAAAGCACCCACAAGAATGAACCCTGGACACAGAACCACTGCACATGCCGGTACCACAATATGCTTTCAAATCACCATGGGCACTGAGATTGTCCCAAATACACAGAGGAATTTAAATGAGTAACCTTTAGGGTGTGCAAAATAGGTGTGAAGTTCTGTAATTCCTCCCCCACGTACTAGATACCTCTGCCAGCCATGGCCAAATATTTTGTAAGATGCATAGCACTGATTTTCTTGTAGGAGAATGGAATTAGGTCATAGAGCCCTTTTTTTTTGTATGCTGGGAGACAAGACTGTCAGACCCTGGTACTAAAGGCATCTGCACACATACCTGGTGTCACCTGGGTGAACATCCTCATTGATTTCAAAGGCTGAATCTAAGTCAAGTTAAGCATGTGCTTCAGTCCCTCCAAGATTGGATGTTCTACCAGTAAATCTAGAAGAATTAATCATGATATCTATACAGCTCATGAGATGAACTTCAAAGAAACGTGGGCTCCCCCCACTCCCCCCAGCACTGACTACTTGTGTTTAATTGGTTAGCTCCCTTTGGTTTGATCCCTCTGTGAACTCAGGTCAGTAATGTGATTAATTAATATTACTTAGAAGGACTTGAGACTTATTAATATTACTTAGAAGGGTGGAATGTGCTGTGTGTTATGTGCTAGTGCTACCAGAGATACTAGACACAGATCTATTTTGGACAGATTGATGACAAACCATTACCTGTTATTTAAACAGATAAATTGGTAACGTGTTTTTGTGTTTCTGCCTGTCCATATAACCATTCTGATGTTCTCTACAGAGTTTCTGCATGCTTCCAAAATGTTTTAAAATATGAGATTTTAATGCACTCTCTTGACAGTGGTCAGGATGTTCCCACTCCCCAAGGCATTTAAATGAAGGCATTAGTTATTTTTTAATTCACATCTCCTTAATCACTTCGAATATGTGATTTTCTGTAAAATGTCATACATATTTTAATATGCATTTACAGTGTGATTCAACATTGAGTATTCACAAGGAATTGTATATTTTTCCCAGTTGTGGTAAAGCAGTGATAAGGTAATTGAGAATGGTATGGGGTTGTTACAGTAATTTATCCTGGATATTTGTAATGCTGGAGTATCCTGGTTATCTGGACACATGGTTTTTACTCTAGACTGATGCAAAATTAATTACAGTTCCTGATGTTGTATGTGCAGCTGTTTTCCTATGAGAAAAAGAAAATCCCACTGGGGCAAAAACTTAAAAAGAACAATGAATGATCAGGGAATTGTCACTTTTGTTTGCAAGAATCTTAATAACTTTACAAGTAGAACAAGAATCAAAATTTATAATGGTCCAATTGCTAAAACTAGTAACTGCGAGAGGAAATCATTAGACATGACCTTCTTGCAAACAGGAATTAATAAAATGCAATCTTAGGCTACAACACATTTTAATTAACATAATGCCTATTTCTGAGAGATGCTAGTTTCTATAAATATTTTCTGCATTTACAGTACAGTTCTGTAAGGAAAATGGTATAATCTGGAATTTTAGCTGTGTTTCTCCTGGGCAATTTTTAAAAAATTTTTTAATTTTTCCTTCCCAACAGAATGCAGTCTCCACACTAATTCCTGCCAATTAGATTATATTTTAGCCAAAGTAGTTACTATGCCTGGTTAATGAGGAAAAATGGTGTTAAATTTCCAAGTTGTCTCATTTAATAAAAAGAACTTAGTAATAATGTCTATCCTTTTCTGTCCATGAGTCTGCCATGAACCACTGACAGCTTTATCTTTTGTTTGTACATTGACACTGATTCATATAAATATAAACTGTTCCCTCTCCTGTGTCCCAAGATGCAGTAGAAGCCATGTATGAGCAAAGTAAGAGCCATTCTAGAAAGAGCCACCACTGACAAGTGTGAGAGAGATGAGCTAATGGGCAGAAAAGTGAGAGATATTAAAAGATATAAAAAGATATTAGAAAGGTTTTGCCTTTCCTGATTTCTCAATTATTGTGCACAGCAAGATATAGGAAAAAGTGTTTGGGCAACAGTTAGTTAATGTGGAAAGAAGGTCTTCTTAATCCTAGAATCTTTACTGTGTCTGATCTTTCTCTTTTCATGCTAAACCCTGGTCTTATCAAGTCCTGGATTTCCTCTAGAATTAGTGGAACTATTCTTTACCATCACTAGTGTTAAATGAGTTTTTATTATTAGTGATAATGCAACTATCATAGAGTACAAAGAAGAAAAAAATTATAGTTTAAGAAAATTAACATTTGAAAATCTCCTTTTTTTTTGAATAGACATTTAACTAGTTAAAAAGGCAGACAGATCTGTAACATGCAATGGTATTGCAACACCATCACATCATCAAGCAGATAGCACGTGAAAGAATGAGATTATCTTGTTTGCTACTTCTGCTCATAGAAGTCTACTCTATGTCTTACACTTTCAGAGTCTGTTTCAGAAAGCCAGTCTTCCAAGGAGAAACACGACCATGCAAGCAAGGAACTAGAGGTGACTTCAGTTCTTCACTCTGAGGGTGGTGAGGCACAGGAACAGGTTGCCTGGGGAAAACTGTGGCTGCCCCATCCCTGGAAGTGTTAAAGGCCGGATTGGATTGGGCTCTGAGCAACTTGGTGTAGGGAAAGGTGTCCCTGCCCATGATGGGAGGGTTGGAACCAAATGGTTTTTAAGTTCCTTTCCAGCCCAAGCCATGCTGTGATTCTAGGAATAAGATGCCAAGGTGGTAGAGATGGGCCAAAAGAGCTCAACTCTCCTGGTGTTCCAGCTCAACTCTCCTCTTGGTGTTAGTGATAAAAATGCTCACAGGACAAAGAGAAGAGATTTGGACCAAGTCAATAGGATAGATATAATTTTTTAGAAATGAAGAAAAGCTTCCAAAGGAAGCACTGTTGCTACTTAGTATTGTTTATTTATTCTCCAAGAAGTTCTTTGAGATGTGATATGGGATTGCCTCATATAGGAAAAATAAGGGTGAAATGGGGTGAAATAAGAGAAGAGACAAAGTTCCTCAACTTTTCCTTTATCTCTGCACATTAGAGTGGATTCAGTGGGAAGGAAGCACACTTAGCCTTTCAACTGCACAGGACATTAGAGGGGGCTTTCCTAGCTGGTGAAGTAATACACCCTTCAAATGCACATGTTGATGAGCTTTAGTGGCTTTTTTGAACCAGTAATCTACACTACTTCATTCTTTGTAAATGGTATAATGTTTTGCATTTAGAGAGTGCATTTCAGCCAGAGCTTTACAAATACTCATTAAGCCCTGAAACACTGCTCTGGAATAGATGAATAAATTATATGGGGAAAGTAATCATTAGAAACCTTGTTGTTTTGTTGAATGGTGTACAGTTTTCATGTAACCAAGGACTTAAGTGCAGCAAGTCCTTGACACCTATTTTCACTTTCCTATATGAATATTCATTTGGCTTAGGTTAACATTTCATCCCCACATCTTATCAGAACTAAAATTCATTGTCCTCTAATGGAAACTGTGCTGTTTCACTGCTACAGACAATGGTTGGCATCAAATGAAATTGTTCTTTGTTCCAAAACTATGGTTAGAATTCAGTGGTTAATCAGATGCTGATAGCAAACACTCTTGGTTTCCTTTACATCCATGTGACTATACAAAAGTCAATTGATATGTGGCTAGTGTAAGATTCACTCTCAGCATTCCAGGAACACTGGGGTTTGTTAATAAACCAATCTATAGCTTGACGTTACATGTTGCCTTACTTTGTGTTTATTTTCCCTAGGGCAAAACAGTTGTGCACTGAACTCTATTATAAACATAGCTTAAATACATATATCATACAAATATCTATGGATCTTATACTTGATTAGTGCTACACTTTGTTCTTAAAATCCCTCTAGAATGTTAAAATTAAAAGAAAGGATGTTTCCAGGGACATATGGTAGGTTATTAAATGGTTCCTTCTAAAAATCCAGCCTGAATCTGATCCACTTTGTTAATCTCCAGATGTTTCTTGTTACATTAGTATCAATTTAAATGAAACAAATTTAGTCAGGGTGCTCACAATAATAAAAAATAACCATAATGGTATCATTTTTGCTAATTTTCTCAGTGAAGATAACAGTTGGATGGCTGGAGTTGTAGGTGCACTTGATACTGCCATCAGGTTTTACTGCATCAGAGTTTAGATGTTCACAGATCTGAAGATAAAACCTGCAGTATCCTACTTTATCTTGTAACTGCTTTATAAACTATCTGTACAATACCTACTTATCTTTATCTTGATTCACAAGCCACAAAATAATCTTGGAAAAGTAAATATTCTCAAAACTATTAAAACTGAAAATTGCAAAGCTAGTTTCCCATGTACCAAAATAACTATTTTCCAGAGTTTACAGGACAAAATTAATCATCAGTACCACCATCTGTTTTTTCAGCACTTCAGATAGACATAATTCCGATAAAAAGTGGAACTTGGATTTTACCTGATTTTCCTTAGCAGCAACAACCCCAAAGGCAGGGTTAAGTGGAATAATGACCTTTGGTTGAGGCATCTCTTGTGAAATCCACCAGAAAGTGGAGAGAATGGCCTGAAGTGCAAATGCTGCCTTTTTATCAATCTCTGGAGATGCCTCAGGCCACTACTGCTACTACTAGACCAAAGCTGCACCTTCCACTTGGGAATTATCACATTCCCTACAGATTTGCATATAGTGGAAGTAGTTGTGATAGTTTCTCAAAAAAGTCTTTGTTTTCACCACGCCTTTGCCAAACCTGAGCCAGAAATGTGTCATCTAAGGAGTCATTTATGCATTTAAAAAAGGAGCTCTGCTTTTACTCTGTTGCCATGGGACAGCTATAGCAGGAAATGAGCAAAACACCCACATAATTATTGTTGACAGAATACTGTTTCAATTTTATCAAGTGTAGCCCCTGTGTGATATGTTGTTAAGGCAGCCTTCCACATCTCGGTGAATGAAATGCTGATTTGAGAAGCACACAGTGCCCAAAAGAAATGTACAATTGTTATGCTTGAAAAACACAGCATGTTAAAGACATCTCCTTCACTGAGATGGTATGGGAGTAATTATTGCTAAGTCTCTGAGGAACAATTAGAGTTGTTTTTTATTAAATTGTCATGTTTTGATTGACACTGAAACTGAATGAATCAATATGTAAATCCAGATTACAGTGGTCTAATAAGATATTGAGAAAGATTATACTTTACCAAACAGTCTGTGGAAAAACTATACAGTGCTGAGAAAAGAACCCCATACATTTATCATTTTGCCAACTGCCTTGCTGTTTTTCTTGGTTTTGAGTTTAATCTGCTTAGCTACTATTTAAATTAGATTTCAGAGGACTCTGTAATTAAGGAGTGGGATATAATTCATCATTTGTAGAGATCACATTCATTATGTATCTAAATAATAAAAGTTATTTATAACAGTGTTTTATAACAACCTTAGAGAGTTTTAACCATTAATCAATAACAATGGAGAGATGCCAATGTATAAAATTGAATCAGGCATAATAATATTCCACTTTGATAAATATCAGGCTATACCTTGGTATAATACATAATTCTCCTTAATTGCATGGCTACTTACTTTACTGATTAAAGAAAATCTATTTCAGGTGGATTTTATTGTGAACATTAACAAATTTTTACGTATTTAAGATATATATGGAATAGTTCTACTCCTTCAAGGAAGGAAGTGTCAAATAAGAAAGAATAGTTTGTTGGGAGGTAATACTGCAGTAAATGAAGAAGGGTTAGTTTAATTTATAAGAAATAATATTTTTTGGTATGAACTGAGTCTGTATTGTTTATCTGTTTTGACGTGCGTATTGCAAAAAGCAGGAGTGAAAATGTGTGACGCAGGTATGAGTGCTATAATTTCCTGAACAGTGTTTTGCACCCTGCTGACCTTTTTAGTGCTAACGTAAGCTGAGGCCCTGAGTCTATTTTGGTCTTTTCTGTGGAAGTCCACCTACACAGGCTCTAGAGGAATGAAGAATATACCATGGTTAACCCCCCCACACACACCTCCATATTTTCTATAATACCTTGACTCAGTCCAGTCAGAGTTAAGAGCTCTTCTCAAGAACTTGCAGAAGGTTCTTCTTTTCATATCTTGTGTTTTAAAAGTTACCTTTGCTATTCTGCATTATTAGAAATTGCTCTCCAGCTCTGTGTAAGAGTGAGCTGGGTCACAAGTACCAACATGTGGCCTTACTGCTGCAGGGTCTGATCACTGCAGACAGCACAGCACCACGCTGGGGAAAGTGTCCAACCCTTGCTAATCTCCCAGACTGCTCCCAGGACTCTCTGGGGATCTGCACCCACAGAGCTGCCTCAGGTGGGAGCTGCATTACAGGAGCTGGTTGTGTGTGTGTCCAGCACAGCAGGGAGGCTCCTCTGAATTCTCATCCCCAGGGCTGGCTCCCATGCTGGGTGCCAAGGCCCTGTGAATCCACCTGCACACCCAGGATTTGGGGATTGGCGCAGGCAGGCAATGATGCCTCAGCCCTGGATGAAGCCTTTGGTAATGCTGCCCTGAAGACCCATTTGTAACTCAAAAGTATTAGCCTCACATCTGCACCCCATCCATCTTTTTGAGGAGTAAGAATAAATCCTATGCAGTCCCTGTTACGTGGGAGATAGAACTGAGAGACAGTGGTCATGCTGATGGTTCACTGCAGGCAGGGGAGATTACTGAGGAAACAAGACAATAAAAAAGGAACAATGGAAATTAATTTCACAGCCCACAAGGGTCCTAAGGCTGATCCTGTATCAGCAAGTAAGGCAGAACAGGGATAGTGACAATTTTGCCTGTCCTAGATTTGCAACTTACAGATTTATTTTTTCTCTTTTTTCTGGAGACAATATTTTCTTTCTACTTTTGTTGTGTGATATTATTTATTTATTTCCCCCCCTTAAACCAAGCAAAATAAAGTTTTATTTGTATCTCGCTCTGTTTTGGGCTAGGGGAAGGAGTAACACAAGAGAGTATTTATGGAGCCATGCAATATTTGGGGATGGAGGAAAAGATGAGTGATATGCCTCAGATTTTTTTCTGTTTTTCGTTTTTTGTTTAAAGTATGCTTTCCTGTTACTATAGCTACTGGTTATGTCATGCTCACATACAGATGGTTTATTGCATTGCCTTTGCAAACTGACTGATTGCTGCTGCAAATCACTGAAGGCAGGAGTGGAAGGGATACAGGTGTGTAGCAGGAGATTATAAAACCAGGGAAGGACCTGAGCCCAGCATAGGAAGAGGGATCTCTATCAAACAGATGTGGGGGACTGTCAAGAAGGCACACTTTCTAGGATTGTAAAAGAAAGTAGGAAGAAACCGGAAGGCAGTCGGATGCTGAAAAGCTGTGATGAGGTATGTACACTTCATGTTACCAGAAAAATCAGGGAGGGTGGTTAACTCTCAGTTATCTCCTTCTGGAGCCAAACAGATTGTCCTGCAAAGGTCTTTGAATAGAGGAACTGGGAGACTACAGCCAGAAGAGGTTGTTCTGCCTGGCAAAAGCTTATTTAGGAAAAGGGCTGACACCTTGGTGAGTTAGGAGCATGGTGAGAAAGTAACATCTCTGGAAAGATAGGGCAGAAGATGCTAAAATTGAATCTTGTCTGGAGTCTTGTGTGGGGATTGCTATTAGTATGCCTGGATGTGTTTTAAGTGATCTACAAAGCAGCAGCAAGCTATTTGTGGGTTTATTAAGAAAAATGAAGAGAAAATCTGCTTTATCAAAGGCTTTGACACATTCAAATTTGAAAACATCCTGTTGAACATGTTAGTTGGTCTTACTATTAAGGGGATTCAGGGGTGAAGTTTCGGGTCTTGCAAAGCAAATGAAGAACAAACTTCAGGAGAAGCCTGGATAGTGAATTTAGGGGTCTTTAATTTCTTTAGAAAAAATGTCTTAGTTGGGAGATCGTTGGGAATATGTGACATTCTGCTTGCCTTGAGTGTGGTATGTAAAACATTCCAAAAAGGGGGGCAAATATGGTAATGGCAGTTGCCAGAGGGGCTGGAAAAAAAGGGGTAATAACAGTCATGGGATAATGGACTCAAAGCTGGAGGAAAAAAGCTTTGATGGGAACAAAGAAGTGAGGTATCTCATGTTGGGGAAGGAAATAAAATGCATAATTTGTGAGGAAACATCAGAGAATTGAACAGTTTGATTTAAAATATTGAAGTTTTTAGTCTTAGAGGTCAGTGATGTCTGTATTTCCATTTGTCCTGTTCTTTAAAGAAGGATCTTCCTCATACTCAGGTGTCCATAGCTATGGGATGACAGTGAGCCTATCTGTGTTCATAAGAATGGAAATCACTTCAAGTGCCTGCTTTAAAACAAACCAAATGTTGATAGTTGCAGGTATATCAATACTGAAGAACTGAGGGCTTCTCAGTGCTGCCAGGCTTACAGTGCCCTTTGACAAAAAAATAAGAAAAAGACCCACAAATTTTCATTTCTGGAAATGATCTTGTAAGTGACTTTGGCACATAATTGTTCTTCTGTATTTCTCCCTTCTACAAGTAACTTGAACACTGTGCAGCAATGTGACTATTGCCACCTCTGTTTAGAATGATAAGACCTGTTATGACAAAATTATGACTGTTATTTAATTTTTGATTACCAAATATATCCTAGTCTGAGCATCCTAGGTGCTGGGTATGTAAATTATTGAGACTTTGTGAAATGCAAAAGAGAGAAAACGAAGAGAAGAAGCAATAGGGCTGTGTTAAATATAGTAATCATAAAAGCCTGTGTGACAGGAAATTGTAAATTGACTTAGTAATTAGGAAATGCATTCATTCATTTTTGCTTTTGCATGCATTTTTGTGTATTTCAGGGGACGTGCGTAACTTGATTCTCTGACTATAATTCTTTAGGACAATTGGATATTCTGGTGAGAGATGTTAATTAGATATATTCCGTTATATGCACCTAAAAGATAAAACAGTAGGATGTCTTTAAATAGGAAGGAAATTTGTTAGGAAAATAGAATTATTTTGAAGATGTCTTCTCGATTCCCCAAAGGGTACTTGCAGCATGAACATACTTTTAAAAACTGACAGTGGTTTGGAAAAGAAAACATTTTAAGTAAAGATAACTACCATTTTTTTTTTTACTCCTAGGAGAGTTCAGCATGGTTTGGAAGGAGAAGTTTAGATTTGTTATGCAGCACGAGTGTTGCCTTCTCAATGTCATTTTCCCATCTGTCTTGCTCAGCAGTGTCACTGTCTCGGCTGATGCCTGTGTGCAGTCATCAGTCAGATCACAGTGACACAGTGAGCCTGAAAACTATTCTTGTACAATGTCATGCTCCATATCTTCCTCAAAGGAACTGTGGATACAATTTGAACTTGTTTATATTCTTTCCAGTGGCCAGGAAAATGAATAATTCCTTTTTCCGTATTTGGAAATCCCTCAACAATAGATTTACCATTATTTAATCTTTCTTATTTTATCAGCTATATTTATCTTCTGGTGCTCGTGGAACTCTATTGCTGACACTAGTCCCATGGAAATTTAGGGAAACCTCTCAATCTATTGCAAGGGAAACGGGCTATAAAAATCTTATTTTGTCTAACATTTGCCATCACTTTCCCCACAGCAAAAATTGTCCTGTGCACAAAATGCAAACGATGTTTCATTTAATGTCGTACTTATAAAAAACCAAACCACAATCTATTGGTGACAATGCATTTTCCGTTCTGTTCAAGATTTATTTGGCATTGTATTAATATGTATTAATTCTGTCTGGAAAGTACTTAGGCTGGAACTGAGTGATGTCTTGCAGATGGTGGGCCTAACTTTGAGTGACTCTTGCCGCCCTTCATTGTGTCTAGCTCTCCTGGCTTCTGTGGATTATGAGTTTCCACTGAAAACATTCCAGATCTGGAATGAGCATGCGCTCTATATTTAGTCATGTCATCAGGAGTGCCATTGTACAAGTGCTTATCTTTCTTAACTACATCAGGGATTGTCCTTCCTCTCCTTGTAAAGAACAGAAATCTTTAAATTCAAATGGCTGCCATGAATTCTTCCTGTGAACTAGTCAGACACTCAATAATGGTGTATTTTAGTACATGTCAGGCAATGACAACTATTTCTAAAATTCTTAACATTTTGTATCGGCTTTTATTTTTCATAGAAATCCAGGCTAAAAGGGATCTTGTGAGGTCATCTCTTCATAATTCCTGATCTAAACTAAAATAAGTATGCTTAGAATCTCCCTGCCAGAAGCTTTGTCAGGGCCAGCCTTCAGAAACTGGTGATAAAGGAAATACCATGGCATTCCTACTTAGGCAGTTTTGCTCCTCATTACATTTTGGAATATTTCTATGTATTTCTATCTTCAAATTTATGTTGCATAAATCAAGCTGATTTCTTCTTGCCCTGACATGGATGACCATGGAAAAAAATTTGATTAGTATGTATTAAATCCCATCAACTGCATTTTGATTTTGAAATAATACAATAATGATCTTTTTGTTATCTTGCTTGCTTTCCATAGCCAGTAAGGTAGCATTTGGTCTTTCTTTGACTTGAATATTTTTAGTTTGTCCTCTTCTTGTTGTAAACAACTTTTGGACTTGGGACTCGAAAATAAAGCAAATCTTTTTGCATATTTGATCTTCTCTTTATAGTGCTCTTTATCCTACAGCATGACACAGGTATTAGCTGTGCATGGTCATTTTTTATCTTCCAAATAATTGGAGAGTTGTCATATACTAATATTTTTATTCTTTACTGAATTACTGCCATTAAGTAATCCATTACATATATTCCCTTTTTCTCTCTAATTCCTTTGGAAGGCAAGCTATCTGGAAGTGTCTGAAGTCTACCATTTTTTGTGGGTTAAAATTTGCAGCAGTTGAGGACTTCAGCATATGTCCTTGAGTTAGCCAGAAATCTGTTCCTCTTCTTGTGCTATTTTTGGAATCATTAATGCTGTTCTCCTGAAATGGCTTTTTCCCATGCTGTTTGGGAATCCAACAGTTAAAAGTTGTTTTCCCCAATTTGAACAAATATTCCATAGTGATTCCTTAGTAAAGTTTTTCCATCATCTGAAAAAGCATTGTAGTTTTGGAGTAATGGCACTGAAAATTTTCCAGGCATGTCGATTTGCCTAATGTCTCCAAGACCTCTTTCATATTTTGTATTTCCCTATCGTCTGATAACATATTCTTCTACCTGTAAGAATCAGGGTATTGATTTCTGCTCTCTCAAGCACTTGCCACTGCTGGATGGGAATTGCACTGCACAATCTTGAAGAACAATTTGGTTGCATAACCTATATTTCAGTATAATCAGAATTGCTCTGAAATTGTCTTGCAAATTAATCTGTCTTACCATGAAACCTTTTGTGGTTTTAATTCTCAGCTGTTCTGGGCACAGCTGCAAAATCATGCTAAAAGGCATATTACAAGTTTTGCGTTCTTAACCAAGATTTAATAATTGAATTTCACTGCTCTTTAAATGCTCTGCCTCTGTCTGGCCTTGCACCTTTTATAGATTGTGCTTGTCCTTTACCAAATGTACAGACCATGATGAAAAAGTCATAACTAGCAGGCTTTTCTATGCATTGTACCTCATTTAAGTTTCCTGAAGCAGCAGCAGCCTCTAAATCATCAAATTCAATTGTATTCAATTCTCAGGAAAATAAGAAATAGATCATTAGAGTACAAGGCAGCCTGAAATCCAGCTGTGATTCTGTAACCTCCTAGACACTGGATCTAATTGTGACTGATAGAAATTATACTTTTTATTTTTTTTTAATTATTATTCCTATATAATGTCTCCAGCATTATTTGCAGATTCCTACTCCATGTTTTGTTGAAAAGTTATAGTATATGAAGGGTTGAAAAACTGCAGGGAAACATGCAGACTTGACTTGTGTAAGGGGTGGTGATGTGTGTAATAGAAGTGGAAAAAAGAGGAAATTAAAAGATTTGGATGTTGCCACTGACAGGGTGAAGTTGTAAGGGCAAGGGCTGAAAACAAAGGAGAGGTATGATGTAGAAAGGATGTTCATATTCAGTGATTTTACACTGGAAATAGCATAGGCATGTAGTGATAGGAAAACGGGTAACACTTTTAAACTGAAAGGGGGCAGTTTTAGATTACCTATGAGGAAGAAATTCTTCACTGTGAGGATGGTGAGGCACTGGAACGGGTTGCCCAGAGAAACAGTGGATACCCCATCCCTGGAAGTGTTCAAGGACAGGTTGGATGGAGCTGTGAGCAACCTGGTTTATTGAAAGGTGTCCCTGCCCACGATGGGAAGGCTGGAACTAGATGATCTTTAAGGTCCCTTCCAACCCAACGCATTCTGTGATTCTATGTTTCTATGAAAGTGTAGATACAGATTTTGACATACTTTAAAATATATACCACTGCTCTCCCAAGGCAGAAAAAAATTAATTAATTCATCCAAAGTGTTCCCAGGGGATGCAGACAAAGCAAGCAACATTAGTAATACATTCCTATAAAGCTGCCATATTTAGATTCAAACTTGCAGTATTCAGGGATCTCAGCATGTCTCCTTGAATTACTCAGTTATCAATAAAGGGAGCCTCAAATCTCACAGCTTTTATTAGACCCTTAATGTTGTTGAAGAACATATTTCACTACCTCTAGCTGAGTTCCTGATATTGTGGCCTCAAACTCCTAATTTTACCTCAAATAGTTTCTTCCACACAGTGCCTCTAGAGAGCAATGAATGATATGTAATAGAAAAGTGGCCGACATCAGCCAGGGACAACTGGAACCAGAGCCTGGAAAAGAAAAAGAGAAAGGAAAAATCAGAAGAATCCGATAAAATTATTAATGAATGATGCCTGGAGGCATTCTTCTTCTAGGGATCTAAATCATAAACCTACCTTCTGATAGGCCCAACACAAGTCAGCTTGTGGACTTGTATGAATCTAGAGTAAGTTTTCATCTTTTTCTTATTTTTAGAATAGAACTCTGCAAGTTCATGTAATAAAACATGCTTTTTCAATAATGTATTTGCCTGTAATTAACAGATGTATGTGATAATATGCTAATGCCAGAGGCAACATGATGCATCAACTCAGTATCTGGTCATATAACAAGGGTGACAAATTGAAAAAGGGAGTTTCTAACTTGATATAGTGACAGTATGTTCACCACAAGAACATGGGAATAAGTTGCTAAAAGAGGCTGTGGAATTTCTGTCCTTGGAGCATTTTCACACCCTTAACTGGACAAGGGCCTGAGCCACCTGGTCTAAATTCAATGGTGGCTCTGCAGGAGGCTGCACTAGATGACCACTGTCTCTTTCATAGCAAGAACTGAAGGGAATCAATGAAATAGGATCTGGGATCAAACCAAACAGAAGAAGGTGGCTCTTCATACACAGCTCAGGTAAAATGAACGAGGAACGCTCTGCTACTGGCTGGCTGGAAGTTATGTGGGCTGTAGTCTGGACAGGTTCACAAAAAAAAAAAACTCATTAGGAGTTACATATGTAAATAATATCTTGCTCAAGAGCTTTCTGAGCTCAGAGCTTCTGAAGGCAAGCATTAGATGTAGGTACCATAGTTAAGGGATAAAGGGAAGAAGCTGGGGAGTTGCATATGATTGTCTGGCTCTTGCACTCTTTACTGGCACCTGCTCCTGTTGGGGCGTGAGACTGAATATTGGGCTAACCAGACATTTAGTCTGACCCCGTACAGATGCTTTTAGGACCTGAAATCCAAAACACAATAATGTTTATTCAATTAAGTTACTATTGAAGTGGAGAAGCCTATTTTATCATGGTGGTCCACTGGCCAAAGTGTGGTGGAGTTCCAAGCTCAATTCAATGAGTTCATGCAGCTGACGGAACATGAAAGACTTCCTTCATAGCATCAAGGCAAATTAATCTTTCCAGAGCAAAACTTTGTCTCATCTCTTCTGCACAGACCTAAACGTGCAATGACACTAAGCAACTTGTATTTGATTTACTTTTTAATTGCATGAGAACTGACCTTATTGCAAGTTCTGTGATAACTCATATCTAACCACAGCATTACCTCAGTGACTCACAATTGTCAGGGCTTCTCTGTTGGGCTGATGCTGTCTGGATGCCAGGTGCCCACCAAAGCCACTTTGTCTCTACCCCTCCTCAAATGGACAGGGGAGAGAAAATATGAAAGGCTCATGGGTCAAGATAAGGACGGGGAGAGAGCACTCAGTAGTTACTGTCATGGGCAAAACTGACTTGACTTGGGGAAATGAATTTAATTTATTACCAATCACATCAGAGTAGTATATTGAATAATAAAATCAAATCTTAAAAACACCTTCCCCCGACCCACCTTCTTCCAATTTTACTCCTGATTCTCTACCTCCTCCCCATCACTGGCACAGGAGGATGTGAATGGGGGTTGTGGTCAGTTCATCACACATTGCTGTTCCTTCTCAGGGGAAGGACTCCTCACACTCCTCCCCTGCTCCAGCATGGGGTCCCTTCTGTGGATGACAGTTCTCCATGAACTTCTCCAACTAAGTCCTTCCCATGGGCTGCAGCTGTTCACGAGCTGATGTAGGTGGGTTCCTTCCACAGGGTGCAGTCCTTGAGGAAAAGACAGCTCCAGTGTTTGTGTCCCCTGGGGTCATGCGTCCTGCCACCAAACCTGCTCCACTGTGGGCTCCTCTCTCCATGGGTCCAGAGGTCCCTGCCAGAACCCTCCTCCAGCACAGGCTTCCACGGGGTCACATACTCCTTTGTCCATCCACCTGCTCTAGCATGGGATCCTCTACAGGCTGCAGGTGGATCTCTGCATTCCCACAGACTTCCATGGGCTGCAGGGGCACAGCTGCCTCACCATGGGCTCCACCACAGGCTGCCAGGGAATCTCTGCTCTGGCACCTGGAGCACCTCCTCCCCTGCCTCCTTCTGCACTGACCTTGGTGCCTGCGTGGCTGTTTCTCTCACATATTCGTGCTCCTTTCTTGTCTGACTGCAATTCTTCCAGCACAATAACTTTTCCCCCTTTTTATATACATTATCCCAGAGGTGCTACCAGTGTCACTGATGGGTTCAGCTTGGCCTTGGCCAGCAGCTTGGTCTTGGAGCTGGCTGGCATTGGCTCTCTTGGACATAAGCGAAGCGTCCAGCAGCTTCATACAGAAGCCACCCCTGCAGCCCCCCTGCTACCAAAACTTTGCCATGGAAACCCAATACAGTTTCAAAGAAAAGCAACACTGAAGATTTAGTATTAGAAGTTTTAATCAAAATTCTGACTTAGGATAAAGGGCTACAAGATACTCCTCCTTTGTAATTGTGGATGAACTAAATTTCTGTGAATTACTGGAAGATGATAATACTGAGGAAGAGTTTTTGATGGTGTGCTGCCAGAGAAATTAGTCTAGAGAAGTTAGCAATAGTTCTGCAGGTTTAAGACTCTGCTAGACTTTCACTAAACCCCTACCAAACTCTTGATTTCAAGCCCATGCTTTCTCCTGTGCAACTGAAATCAAACAACTTTGCAACATTTAGCCTGCAATGTGTCTCACAGTAACAACCATTCTTTGTTGTTAGAAAATGACACTGGTATAGTGTCCTCTTCTCCAGTAGTGGCCAAAAAGGGAGGTCCAGACAAGGCCATCCTGATGCACCATACCTGCATGTTGTCTGAAACTGGTATGAAATTGAGCAAAGCCCTCTCTCTTCCCAATGAGGCTGTTTTTCCTGCCTCCTACTTTCTTCTGATTATTTATTTTGGTTATCTGGAAGAAAAAGCAAAGATTATCATTTTCCCTGTACTGCATACAGGGGTTCTTCCTCTCCTCCACAGCCATGTCCTCAGTGGTCTCCTCTATTTTACTAACCTGTCCCCAGTCAGGCACACCTACCCTTTCCTGCCTCTCTTTGCAGCCTGTCTTTTCCCTGTTTAACATCCTCTTTCTACCCTAGGCTAGCTAACATCCCACCTCCTGGCTTTTTGATCCTTTTGTTCTCCCCAGTATCAGACCAGCAAGACCTCCCCAGAGCCATGCTTGGCTCCAGCACTGCTGCCCTCAATGAAAGAAGCAGGTGGAGGTTTTCACACCCTGAACCCCTCAGCTTTGCCAATCTCCTTCTCCTGCTGCAACTACCACTATGGCCAACCCAAGGCACCAGCCAGGACTCCCTCACCTGGAACCCATCCTCTGCAGGCTGGCACAGAGGACGAGAGTAAGAAGCCTAAGGGCTCTGCTGTGCGGCAGAGCATCCCTTTGCCTGTCCCATCACCACACTCTGGGTGACCTCAGCTTTGCCTGGAGCACTTCACTCCGTTCTTGGCTGTAGCATCCCCGTCTGCAGCACCTGTACGGATCTTGGTGTCACAGGTCTGAGCTGGGAGCCAGCAAAGCCTCACTGAAATGCACTGAGCGGGCTCTCTCATGTTACCACTCCCGCCTTTTCTAGGTCACTGATGAACACAGGGGCTGGCACAGGTCCCTCGCGATACCGGTGACAGCTCTGCTTTGTCGCCTGGCTCTTCCTGCCTCTCTGCGATGTGTTTTAACCTTGCTGCCACCGTCCCATGTGCGTCCAAGGTTCAAAGTCCCTTCGGCCCGTCTGCCTCTCCTCACCTGCCAGCGCTGGCGATCGCGTACCCCGGGGCGCGGCGGCAGCCAGGTGCGCTCACACCTGTACATCCCGACCCTCTCCCCCGGGCGTTCCGGACGCGGCTCCCACACCGGAGCACGAGACTCTCCCGAGCGAGCGAGGAGCGTCCCTGGGGATGCGCGCCCTCCCCCGGGGCCGCTCCTGCCCCCGAGCACCCTCTCGCTGCCGGGTGGTGCCCGCGGGGCTGAGGTGGCCGCGGAGGTGACCGCGGGGGGCCGCTGCGCCTCGCCGGCCGCGCCGGGGACGGGGCCACCGGCGCACGCGGGTCCGGGGGGCGGGCGCGGGGCAGCGGCGGACAAAGCCGGCCGGCGCCTCCGCACAGCTCCCGCTCCCGCCGCCGAGCCCGCGGCCTCCCGAGGGGCGGGAGGTGTCGCCCCCCGCCCGCACCGCGCCGGCGGCGGCCGCGGTGGCGCTGCCGAGCCGAGCCGGGCGCTGGGCGCCGAGCGCCGGCCGCCCGCCCGCCCGCACCCCCGCCCCGGCCGGCGGCGCGCACGGCGAACATGGCGGCGGCGGTGGGGCGGGACACTCTACCTGAGCACTGGTCCTACGGCGTCTGCAGGGACGGGCGCGTCTTCTTCATCGAGTAAGGGGGCGCCGCGCGAGGGGTGCGGGGAGGAGGGAGGGCGGCCCCGCTCCCGCCCGCCCGCCCGGGCGGCCGCACGCAGTCACCGCTAACAGGTGCATGTTTTCCGCTTCTCCCTTCTCAGCGACCTGACCCGCACCACCACCTGGCTGCACCCTCGCACCGGGGAGCCCGTCAACTCCGGCCACATGATCCGCTCAGGTGGGTGCCCGGGGGGCGGCGGGGCCCGCGAGCGGCGCCCCCTCCTCGCCCCCCTCCCTCCCCGCGGCCGGGCGAAGTTCTCACCCCTCCTTCCCGCTCTCAATCTCTTTCTCTCTCTGTCTCTCTCTTTCCCCCGTGCCTTGCAGACCTGCCCCGCGGATGGGAGGAGGGGTTCTCGGAGGAGGGCGCCAGCTACTTCATCGAGTGAGTACCCGCTCGCAGCCCCGGGGGCGCTGGCGGCGCGGCCCCGGCCCGCCCGGGGGCTCGGCTGAGCCGCTCCCACCCCCGCACCGGCCCCGCACGTCCGCCGGGCTCGTTAACGATCCGCGGGCTGGAGGCACAGCGGGGTGCGCCGAGCCACGGGCAGAGTTGGCTGCCGGGAGCGGCGGGATGCGGGATCCTCCGCAGCCGCGCTCTCGCGGTGCTCAGCAACAGGTTCGCTCGGAGGCGGCTCTTCACTTTTCCTTTTTTTTTTTTTTTTCTTTTTCTTTTGGTGTTGTTTCCTCCCCCCTCCCCGGTATTTCCAGAGCGGTGTGTGTCAGGTGGAGCGTTGCACTGCTGAGCGCCGGCCGTGGTGGAAGGTGTGGATGGTGGTTTTGTTGTTTTAAGTGGCTCGTGGCTGTGGACGCAGCCCCGGGAAGTTTTGCAAATGAAAGGCTTCCTCTAGTGTTTCTTCCCAGAGACGGGGCTGAACAGATGAACTTGCCGTTCCGGGGCTGGTGGTGGCCGTCGGGTCTTTCTTGTAGCATTTCTCATTCAGGGAACAGTTAAAAGCAGAGATGTGCTGCTTATTGAGGTGCTTTTGTTCTGTGGGATGCCAACATATTGGAGTAAAGTAGCATAATTAAGGGAGCCACTTTAGAACGTTGCATATACAAGGCTTTTACAAATGTAAACGCTGATGTAAAAGTAAAGATTTAATCAAATCAGTACAACTCAGGGACGTCCTGCATATAGAGATAAGTGTCACTTGTGATGCCATTGCATTTTTCCTTTGGAAGTCTGAATGCCTGACAAATTTAATGGAACTAAGACAGCTTGGAAAACACTGAGACTATCTTATTGCTTCAGTGCAGGACTGGGATGGCTAGCCCAGGTCATTAATTACAGCCCCCAGTAACTGCTAACAGTTGTGTCATAGTTGTCTAGTTTTGAAATGCCTACAGAGCTTACCCCAAAACCTTTGACAAACTTTAGGTTTTTAGTAAACATCAGATTTCCAAACTCTACTGTGCTAGGAATTGACTTGGAAGGAGGAATTGACTGAAGGCATCTGAAATGCCTTGCATGGTAGAATGTTTGTTAAATAAAGTTCCAGATGATCCTAATATGTCCATTTTTCACCTATAAAGGATAAAAAAGGCATTGAATCTCTGTTTATCTGAGCCAGAGAATTCCTTACAGTGCTGGACTGGGCAGTTAGTTTAGCCCTTGACTAAAGGAGGTGGTAGCAAGGCATTGGAGAGCAGCGTAATACCACTTAGAGTTGCCACCCTTTATCTGTGGGTAGTGAGTTGAAAGAAAGGAATAAAAGTTCTTTTGGTTACATAGGTGGCTGATGAAACTCTAAAATAAGGTAAGTGTCCAGTCTGTAAGTGTAGTGTAAGCAGATCCTTTACCTGGGTACATAAAGACAAACTTCTAGATGTAGGAATACATCTATTTGCTTTTCTGTCCTTTCCAGAAACTTACTAGTGCAGTTTTAGAACAGCTTAAATTCTTGTTCCCAGCTGCTCTATTTGGAAGAGCACTTAGTGTCTTGTGTGTCAGCCAGTTACAAAACTTTTAATTTCTGATCCATTAAGTTAGAGTTGTGGGCAGTGCATTGTCATAACATTCTTTAGCTTGGGCTGGAATTGCTCTAGGAAATGAAATAGGGAATGGAGCATGTATTTGACAGAGCAGTTGGGTAAACCTGATCATCTTTAGTCAAGCGAAGTTTTGTGAGGAGGCACAGCGATTTTTTGACTTAAATCTGTCAACTGTACTGCTTCAGACCCGAGTCACCTGATACTGAATATGATATTCACCTTTTCAGCACTGATACTTCCCCCAGCACTGCTCTAGCTTCTCTGATTTCAGCTCAGAGGCTTCCTGAGCCAAGTGGAATTTCTTATTTTGATTTCCCTAAACATACTGAGCTCTCCTTGTGCTCATATAAACATCAGCATCCTTAGATGATGATTTCCATACCTCACAGCTCTGTTCATTCCTCCTATGTTGCTACCACGTGATGAGTTCTCAGCTTACAGAAAAGGTTACTGGTCCCTAAACGCATGATTTCACATGTTGTGGTATTAAGTTCCATTTTCTGGCATTCCAGCTCACAAAACCCATGAATTCTCCTGGATAACTACCTAGTCCTCTTTGTACTGGTGATAGTTCCAGTCTGGTGTCATCCACAGAAATTTCCTAAGTGCATTGTTACTCCTTGGCTAATAATTTATTGAAGGGTGTTGGGAGGAATATTCCAAGTAACCTCTCTCCCTTGTGATAATTTCCAGTATTAATACAGCCCAGTATTGTAGTTTTCCACTCTGGCCACTTACTTAATGTATCTTAAATACCTGATTTCTGGTGCAGCAGTAATGAAAATATTAGATAAAACATTGGATGTGAGGTGTCTGACATAAAAAAACCTTAACTAATCCTATGTCCATTTACTTCCATGTCTGTATTGCTTCTTTCTATACTGTGGACAAAACTGACACATCATACAGTAAAACAAAGGTTTATAATCTGGTTAAGGTTAATATCAAAGCCAGGTGAGCTTTTCTCCCCTTTTCACATAACTGGAGTTTGAAAATTTCCAGAACTCTACTTCTGTTGGACAGAAGCTTTCCAAACCAATGTGCTGTGATTTAGAATGTTTTTTTGCTGTTCTGTAGTTAGACAGATGTCCTGTAGTCTAAGGAGTACTATTTTCCCTTTGGTTATTTACTTGAGATGCTCGTCTGAAATCACATTCCCTCTTAGCCTTGTTTTGCTCAGCTAAGCAAGCTGGGTTCTTTGTCCAGACCTTTAAAAAGGGCTCTCTGTCTCCTTGATTATGCTGTAGTTTTCTCTGCACCTCTTGCAACATGAAGTCATCTTTGTTGCATTTGAGTGAACGGAATCGTATGCTGGAGTGAGCTTTTGTGAGGCTCTCACACAACAAAAGTGCTTTTTTGGCTCTAAAAATTTCTCAGTTTTCTGCATTTTAGGTTGTTTGTGTATTTAGGAAAGACGCCCACACTGACAGCTCATGAGAATGCTGCCAATTGACTGATACATGCAGATCTTTCTTTTCCTTTTCTGCTTTGACTTCTAAGACTGTTAAGTTATATTAGGAAGCTACATTCCAGTTCTTCCCATTTTTTCCCATCCATGCCTTTGTGAATGATTTTATCTGTTCCAGTTATTCAGGTTTTCTTGATAGTAGCAAACCCTATTAGTGCAGTTCCGCCTCTTATCCTAAAATCACTAAATAAAACAATAAATTATGTATAAACTGATTTTTCTGGATCTCCATTGGGTAGTTTTGGTAAAACCTATTTGTCTAAAAGTATCACGGGTGTTGCATTTTCTGGCTTGGAATGCTCAGTACATCTTGCACCATTCTTTTCCATCTCTTTTGTTTGTTTGTTGATGTTTTCGAGAAGTCTTGTGTTTGTTGGGCAGCTGCTTTATGGGAGAGTTGCTGCAGAAAGGTTGTTGCTGAGCTTATGTGGAATTGAATGGAAACTTGACAGCACTGGCTCTGGTTTGTTTGTGGTAGTTGGGTTGCTGATGTGAAGTGTTGTGGTTGGCAGACTCTCTTTGGGGAAGGAGACTGGGGACAAGTAGGGCAAGTAATGACTGATGGTAAACCAGTGCATGTATGTGTGATAGTTCAGATTTTTGTTTCCATTTGCTTACCTCTTTCTGGTCATCCAAAAGACTTGGGGAAGTTGGAAAGCTTTGAAAGTGTGGAATGCTTTTTTATTACATTTTTATAGCTTTCAAAGATTGATATGACTACTGATGTGAAAGGATCTGTTCTTCCAGTGTTAGATACCTAACTGGCTTGTATTTAAGTGTGTTAAAAAAAGTGTACTGCTGCTGTAGTATTGCACATCTCAAAGGTAATATTGCATTCAAATTGTTACCTAGAATCAGGAAGAGTAGAAA
Source organism: Empidonax traillii (assembly GCF_003031625.1). NCBI lineage: Eukaryota > Metazoa > Chordata > Aves > Passeriformes > Tyrannidae > Empidonax > Empidonax traillii. The sequence goes on along the minus strand of NW_020955603.1, from coordinate 368,383 downwards.
TCAGCACTTAAATATCTGAAGTCAGTTTTTATTTCAACATGGCCTCTTCTTTGGGTAACAGTGGATGTACAACAAACAAAACTGTGAAATTGGCATGTTCATAGTAATAGTAACTGTTTTGCAACTGTTATTTTTTAGGTCTTCTATTTAGCTTGTACTCTATGAAGGAAATATGTGTGGTATGTATTTCAAGTGTTTGGAAATAGTTAAAGAGCAAAGCACACTAAACTGAAGTCTGCCTTTTTGACTTTGATTATTCCACGTCAAGCCTGTACATTCAGGTACAATGTCACTGAAAATTACACCGAAGCTCAGATTCACCCAGTGTGGGCTCTAGCTGATACTCACTTAATGATTATTTAATCACAGAAGCCCAAAGGGGAAGAGACCATCTGGATTATTGAGTTCAGTCCTTTTGATTATCTGAGAAGATTGTTTTATAATCTCATTAATAAGTTTAATCAACAAGTGTCTTCTGCCCTGCAGAAATTCCTGTGTTCCCCACTCCTAGCAGGATGTTGAAAACTGTTTCCTTTTAGTGGCTGTTTATGTGGGCTGAAGCACTGTTGACTATGTATTCCACAACCTGCTGTAAAGACAAATTATTATTTCTTGTTCTTACCCTCTTTTCCACGGTGGCTGTTGCTGTAGAAGTAAAAGATATTGAAGCACTTAACTACGAAGGAGTAGTGATGAGCTTCATAATGAGATCTTCCATATAGATCATGTCCTTTGGGGTTCTTTACCTGTGCTTAGATAAAGGGTCTCAATTAATGGATAAGTAAGTGTATGAACTGACATGAAACCCACCTGTGAGGAGCTGGCCTATGAAAGCACTGTAGCATTGCTGTGCATGGCCAGTTTGAGTTGTGAGAAGCTCTTGAAGCAGAATAAAAACTAGGTAGCTGGAACCATGTGAGAACTTCACCAAAAGTGATAAGTTTACGCCATCTCTAGAAAATCTGAACACAGTCTCCGGCAAAATGGAAGTGCTTTGTGTGCTGTAGAGTTTCATGAGGAAGCTTTTAGGGAAGGAAACCTGGACTGGTTCCACAGCAATGGGGAAAAGGTCTAGTTTGGATAAATCTTGAGAGCACCATGTACAGCAACCTGAATTCTAGTAACTGATGATAACCTACAGTCAGGAGGTGCCCTTAAGAGGACTGGACTTCACTGAGGTGACTTATACGGGTGGAAAAGCAGGTATGAAATTGGGAAGTGGAAAAAAGATGCTAGAACCGGCTGATGTGTTGAAAGGCGAGGGTCGGGAAGCTGTCCCATCCCGGAGTTCTGCAGGAGCGATCCATGGTCTTGAGCGGCCTCTACTGGCTCATTCGCAGGAGATTAGGCAGCAGGAGAAACACTGCCAGGCTGGGGGTGAAAATGTGTTGATTCTTCTTCTTAATTTTCTTGGGATAAAGTGTTCCATTTGGCCTATGGGAAACAGAACTATTTACAGTAAAAGTAAATATTACAGCTTTGACGAGTTTCTCTGTGTTCTCTCGTCCTTAATTCTGTGGCTCTGGGCTTGGTCAGGCAGCCTGTTTTAATAAATTTTGTTCTCCTGGGTTGTGAACAGAATTGAGCTGGGAATATTGGATCTGCTGGTTAGATACAGTAGCCATGTTTCATTCCAGTTGGGGAAACAATTAAGTGTCCTTTTTTGATGACAGCTAAAATGAGAGATCACTCATTAATGAGTGAAGAAAATGCTGATAGATTTGTGCTCAGGCAAGGATTGCTGACAATTGCAGACAGCCAACAGAGTACTTTGTAGTTCAGCTCCCAGAAAACAGGAAAAGGGTGCTTTCACGCTGCCTGAATTTCAGAGTGTCCTCTGGAAGAGCAAGCTTGGAAATGTGTGTGTTTGGGAAATGCCATGTGCGGTTTGATTCAGCGAGGTGTATGAATGAAGAGGAATATTGGGTGCATTCCTTGGGGGAGGGAGAAGCCTATAAGAGCAGGTGCTGGGGTTTTGTTTTCTTTTACAGCAAGGCCATACCAAAAAGTACTTAGCTTGTTTTGTCAATCCATGTTTGCCTTTATTCCAAGATACACAGATGTTGGAAAACTGAATTTTGACCATCTGAGGAGGCCAGCAAGGATAACATACACTTGGGGGAGTGGTTCGCATTAATGTGAGGTGGTTTTTTGTGTGCTGAACACTCCTGAAAATCAAAGTTGTCTGGGAAACAGAGGAACATTGTTTTGTTCTAGTTGGGGTTATATGGCTTCCTTGTGTTGTAGCTCAGGAACAAGGGCATGAACTGTTTCTCCAAAGCTGCCAGCATCCACATTTTGTTTAGTACACATTCTAGGTTTTTGAACATTAATGTGACAGAAAAACTTCATTAATTCAACCTCTAGCTGAAGCAGTGTCCAATTCTGCATTCCTTGAATCTGTGCAGGTGAACCTATGCACATGTTTTAGGAAGGTGCAGGAAAGCAGTGAGGGTTTCAGTATTTCTGAAAGTCTTGTCTAAAATGTAAAGATGAAAAATAAATACAGTTTTACTGGGTGAGTAGAGTCTTAAAAATAGTTTTCATAATCTTGTGTTACATTCCAGACTGCTTTTACAAGTGTGCAATATGACTATCCCATCAGATGAGGAAATAAATAATTTATTCCACACTTTCAATTTTATTTTGGTTACCCATTATTTACTAGAAAAGAGAGAATCTCCACTACTTGGGACAGCAGAATCTTGATATTAGTACTATATGTTTTGTTGGAAAAGGTTGCTTCTTCAATCTATCAGTAGTAAACTCTAGTTTACTACTAGGACCTAGTTAAAAGGGTTACCAGTCTGCAGGTAGATGTATAGTATGTTTTAGTATTTTATAATGGAGGAAAAAAAAAGTGCCTTTTTCCAGGCAGGTCTAGCAATATTAAACAATCTTAGCAAGTGTTTCAGTGAAAAGAGAAATGCTGTGAAGTACATGGGTGAAGGTTTTCTCATGTATTCTATACCCTGCATTTTCCCATCATTCCATTTGCCGCAGATGGATTATACTAAAATGAGTTTTTACCTCACTACTGATCAAAGTTTGCCATCATCTCAAATATTTACATTTCATTGGTACAGATTAAGTGTACTGCTTCAGTATTGTAGTGCTGCATCCCTGCAAAGACCAGCTTGAATAATGTGGTGTCACATTTATTTAATATCACGTCCGATTCTATCCAGTATGACTGTACACTCTAATTTACTGCTAAATTTAATTTGTTTTGTCTTTGCCTCCTAGATGTGCTTTTTAAAATTTTTTCTTTATGACCTTGTGTTGGATAACGGTAAAAGATGGGGCATTTTATTTATAGTTTAATTGTCTTTTCCTGCAGCATTATTAGACAGTTTTACAAGGTCTGCTCTGAGATATTGTCCTTAGAAGCAGAACTTTTAATTTAAAAGCAGATTTGTAATTAAAGATGTTAAAATGCAAGAAGAATCTGGTTAAGTGCCCAACCCTTTTCTTTTTGATTGTTTGCCATGCAGTACTTGGCAAGAGTGTCACTGACTTGTCTAGACAGGTACAAAAGCTTGTTACCAATACATAGTAGGTATGTGCTTGTCTGCCTGAAGTTTTCTGTTTAAACCCGTTTTCGTTATTGCTTATCTGTACCTTTAAGGATTTTATCTTTACTTTAATAAAATGTACAACCAAAACTCTTAAATTGAGATTTGGATGTACTGCTGAAACGAAGCATTTGAGTAATACTGGGTTTTATTTACAGTTCTTTGTCAAGTGAGGACTTTAATTACATTTTTATTTACTTCCTAGAGACCAAATATCCTGATCTAAGAGCAGACTACTAAGCAGTTTGAAAATACACATTGATTCTGCAACCTGCAGATGATTTTTTTCCAGGAGCTCATGTAGACTCTAATTGTAAAATATGACTAAGCAGGAAAGCTGCTGTTAATTTTTTGGTTTATTTCATATGTAAAAATGTAGTTACTGTCTTTTGCAAGCTGCATATTTGTTTCAAAACGTTATAGTTTCACAGTCATCTTCAAAGTAGCAAAATGCTTGAACAGCAACTTCCACTTAACTTTCATGTTTATTTTGTTCTTTGCTTTTTTTTCTTCTTTGTCCCTTTTCTAGGCAGAAGAAAGCCTTGTTTTGATTAACTTAGGATATTGATATTAATGTAAAGGAGAGCAATGAAAAGATAGAGGTACTGTTTGTTTTGCTTATCAAGCAGCATGAATCAGAGAACAAAAACTAAAATATGGGTGTCTTTTTTAAGGCAGTTTTTAGGTGTTTTAAATGTGTGCTCTGTGGGTAAACCTTTTAGTGCTTGAGTTCAGTGCCTACTTTGAATCAATGAACTGGGGCTTATTCTAACACCTGTTAGTTCCAGCAAACTGTTTAAACACATCTGCAGACGGAACTGTGCAAATGGGTGTGATTCACTATATGTAATTTTCACTGGCTGGTAAAGCTGCTACATAAAGTAGTATTTTCTTTACCTTTTTCTGAAGATCAGGAGTTAAAACATTAGCTGTTTGGTGACATAAGACTGACAAAATCTAGGTGTAGACAGTTGTTCTCCGGAGGACATGGTGGTTCAAAACCATGTTGAATTGCCTGGAGTAAGTTAAATTAATAAAACTTAGCTGTAAAATGGTAAAACCCATTTTCCTTAGATGACACTTGTCAAACACTTGATATTGATTGTTACCATCTCAGAATATCAGCCCTATTTTTTATTTTTTTTATTTAAAGAGAAGAATTTGTGAACATGCAGTTCTTTTAATGTGAAGTTGTTGCTTGCTTTCCACTTAAGACAATTATATTGCCAAGTGGCTTGAGCAAATGTTTTTATTTCCTTTTCTGGAAATAATAGATGAATGCTGTTCTTTAAATGCCACTTTTGTGCTTCACTTTTTTAGCACAGAAATATTTGAATGCTTGTTTCAGCTAGTGATAAGATTTATTCCTTCAGCACTGTGCATGTTATTACTTCCAGTTTCCAATTTTAAATCTTTGCTTTTGCTCTTCCAGTTAGCTGTGTAGTAATGTGAAGTTTGAGCTCACTTATATTAAAAAAAAACCCCAAACAATTATGTATTTTTACTTGTCTTATGTGAAATCATATGAAATTCTTTTAGTAAGCAGATTACAGGTGTCCGGTTGGGCTTTGATATAATCATTTAACAAGGTATTTGGTCCTTTCAGTAGAGATGTGAAATGATAAATCTTCAGGGGAGTGAGGTGTTAGTATCAGTATAAAGGATGCTTTTTGGTGCCACTGGCTGTTTTTTCTCCCATTACTGCTAACATGTTTGAGAAGGTGGACAGCTAAATCTCTGGATAAAGAGTCCCTCTTGAGAGTCACATTCCCATGCCTTTGGAGAATATTGACTCGTCTTAGGAAATACTGAAACAACTGAATGAGGGAAGGGGAATTGAAATTACCGAGGTCTATGACAATGTCCTTCAACCAAGACATGAAACAGCATTCAAGTTTATGACTTTCAGTATGTTTCCATGTGTGGCGTGTGATTGCTGGGCATTCAGCATGTGATGATTTGGCATGAAATCCAGGTTTTGCGTGTGCATTTTTATTGCAGCTGAAGGATTAAAAAAACCATTGCAGTTAGAAACATAAATTGCAGTTCAAATTACTAACCTGAAACATCCAGTGTCAAGGTTAAACACGAGATATATTAAAATTAAGGCATTCAAACATAATACCCAGTATTTGCTGTGCAGGATCTGCTGTATTGATGCAGAGTAGTCCTTGCTTAGAGATTTACAAGTAATACAGATTTTTAAAGTCTGGTAGTTTCCCTCTTCTTTACTGAGCAGTTTGAATTGCCACGGCAATATTTCTGGTTTTGCCAGGTGACCCAGAGAATTTCAGGACAAATGCCTTCGAATTTTGTATGAGATTTTAATAACCCTTGTACTTGGTGATTCCTGCACTGCAAGGAAACATCCACTCCTGTATACTGACTGCAGTAAGGAATAATTTAGATTGGAAAGGAGCCTTAAGATCAAGTCCAGCTGTTAACCTGGCACTGCCAAGTCCACCATTAAACCATGTCCCTAAGTGCCAATTAAATTAAATACCTCCAGGGATGGTGACTCAGCCACTTCCCTGGGCAGCCTGTGCCAGTGCTTGACAACCTTTTGATGAAGTAGTTTTTTCTAATGTCCAAACTAAACCTCCCCTGGCGCAGCTTGTCCTGTCGCTTGTTTCTGGGAGAAGACAGCAACCCCCACCTGGCTACATCCTCCTTTCAGGTGGTTGTAGAGAGCGATAAAGCCTCCCTTAAGCCTCCTTTCCTCCAGCCTAAACACACCCAGTTCCCTTCACTGTTCCTCACAAGATTTGTGCAGGAGATGCTTCACCACCTTCACTGCGCTTCTTTGAATGTGGAAGGTGGCATCTCAGCTATGACTGTAATTTTGGAAATGTAAATAAGTAGTGAATTAAAAGCTTTTTGATGTGGATTTTTGGATGTGTCTCTATTTGAGGGGTGTCTCTGATTACCAGTGTGCTGTTCTTGTGTCACTTTGGTGGGCAGACAACAGGAGCTCAAGTAAGCTGTGGTTTGTGAAAGTCAGATGAAGTGTTGCCTGAAATCTTAAAAAGAAGTAGCTCAAATCTGTGGTTTTAAGTAATGTGAGTAGCAAGGCCAAAACAGAATTTCTGAGTTATTGATGACCAGAATAGAGTTTTGTTTGTGTAAGGAAATGAAAAGACTTGTAAATTTATGTTTAGACTGTCATACAGCTATTTCCTGAGTGGTTTCTGTAATTTAAGATGACGTACATTGTAAATAGGCCTATTACCTTTTTTTGGTGGAGAGTGGGAGTATAGAAAAAAACATAATTTAAAAATGTAATGGGCTGCTAGCAAATAATAGATATATTTCCTTTAGAAAGAAAATGTTAGATTTTCTGATGAATTTTTAAGATATCTATGATTAGAACCATGATGAGAAATTCTATTAATGTGATGAATAAACTGTGATAATTCCAAATGGGCTAATGCAGATGGAGTCAGTTTAAAAGTAACATTTGGCATCAACAATTTTATTTTTCCCAGCGTGGTAATGATAGATTAACTTTTTTTTCTTTTAATTTAATTTCTCAGAAATTCTGTTAAGTGATAATGAACATGGTTTTTACCTGTTACTGGGTCTCTGAATGAGAGAAATGTGCTGAAAATGTTGTTCTTGGTGAATTTCAACATTTGTAAAACATGTAAGTGAAAACAGAAAATAAATTTAGCATGATTATATGTTTGATTGATTTAATAAAGTTCTTAAGTATTCTGTCACAAGGTTTGTTGGTTCTGCAAGAGTACAGAATTTGAAAGACCATTGACCTCTACAAATGTATAAAAAATTCTACTGTGTTACTCATTTTTGTGTTCAGTTTGGCTCAGCAGCTCTTCCATGCCAGTTAACTTGACATTCCATTTAGTTTGGCTACTGAAGTTTGTAGTGAAAATGTTAAATTGCAGTGTAAGACCTCCCTACCAGGGAGGTGAGTAGAAATATGAAAGACGTGTGAATTAATAGTGCAGTGGTCTGTGAGGAATGTCCACATGAAGAATTAGAGTGGAGGAGCAGCATTAGGAGAGCCCCAACGTTGTGCTGATTTGAAGGGAGTGTGCCTCTTTCTCAGCTGCACTGTGGCTTTCTTTAGCTTGAGCTCTAGTTCAGATGTTTAGGAAATATCTGTACCTGACACATAGGAATGGATTATTGTAAGAAAACTCAACTTTCTGCAAGCTTCTAACTATCTGTGAGGTAGACAAAACACTTTCTCTCTAACAATCAGAGAAATTACTTTTTGTGGGGGAGTAGTGTGTCAGGAGTTGGCAGTAGTTGAACTGCTGTCTTCATGAACAAAGTTACTTCTGTTTATGAACTATACCCTGCTTAACCCGTTAAGTACTTATGCTTACTTGTAGCTTCTTTTTTTATGTTTTGGACTGTTCTGAATTTGATATATGAAATACTTCAGTGGATATTTCATGCTCCACCAATGTTTTCAGAAATGGAATTGTTTGGTAATCTGGAGTAGAGGTCACAAAGCAGTTTCAGTTGTTTCACTTAATAAATATACGGTTCCCGCTTACATTTCACTTCTGAAGTGAGCTAAAATGAAACGTCTCTTATTTGGTTGTAGTAAAAATGGATTTAAAAAAAAAATTCAACAATACAATATTTTTTTTGCCTGCTTCAGATAATTTTAAGTAGTAAATTGTGATTTCCTTCTCTCTTTTCAATCTAGTTTTAATCTAGATCCATGTAAATTTGTTCTCTATTTCTTAGTGGGTCATAAATTGCAAAAAGAAAAAGTGGTTTAAGTGCATCCAGGTAAGTTTCCTTCACTTCTGACCTAGTTGTTGACTGAATTAGTTGAATAACAGAAGGAAATATTTTCTCTGTGCCTTCTCAGAATCTAAAGCATTTAACTTTTGAAAGAAGCTTGGGAGTACATGAATTACTTTATCACCGTATGTTATGGGCAAATTAAATGAAGAAGGTTGGTGTTAAAGTGTGGAGTTTCCAATATGATAGGAAAGGTTTGTGTGGTGGTGTGTTGAAATAATCATGTGTGCATGCATTGTGAAAAGCTGCTGAAAGGGTCTTGCATCAAGGTCTTAAAAGCAAGCCTTTACACTGCATGCGTTATTAGGGAAAAACCAAACACACCCCCTGGCAGTTTAAATGCTGTATGTTAAAAAACCCAACACCGTGGGAATTTTTTCTCTGTGTCATTCCATTTAAGATAACAATTGCTTTTATAATAGCTTCCATTCTGTAAGAAAGTTGCAGAGCTCTAATCTTGGAAAATTTTGACAGTGAAGTTATTCCATCTACCTGATCAGTTTGTGTCAAAATGCATTTATGTTACAATACATGTATAATGATGTAGCTAACAGCAAAAAGTATTCTTGAAGGTCAAGCAGGTCAAAGGCTGTTAGTGGAAGCTTTTTTGTATCTCATGCTGAATAAATAAATCTTCTGAGAAGTGAGCACTTGTCATCTTCATAAAACAACATGATAAATATTCTTCTTATTGAGATAAGTTGCTATGAGGAAATATTTCCGTATTGAGTATTTTCCTTGATGCTAGGAAAAAAAAGTTGTATCTCTTTCAAAAGCTTTGGAAAAATGGTGGGGGCAATTCTGTCCTAAGTCTTTCATGGGATTTATGCTGTTTGAGCTGTTAAAAGGTCGGTCAGAGATTTACAGTAAACTTTTAGCCTGTACATGTTTTTTTTGTTCATTTCCTTCACTTTGAAAGTGTGGACCTTTACCATTGATTAGGGTAAAGAGTCTTTTCACTAACTAACTCCATTTTCAAGTAGACTGTGGTAACTCTTATAGTGCAGTTTTTAATGATTTATTGTTTTATTTTTTAAAGTGGCTCACCACGAGGAGGGCTACTTTCTTGGCAACAGGTCTAACATTTGGAGGAAGGAAATCTGAAATGCCTCGGGAGAGGAATGCCCTTCAAAGCTTTCTAGCTCTGAGGTTGATAAGTCCCTCCCCACTCCCTCCACTGTTGAAAAGAGTTTCTGCAGGGCATGTAAAACAGGTTGCTGTTTAGGTATTGCTTCTCCGGAAATAAACTTTAAAAAGACTGTAAGAATAACAGTTTTTAGTGATGTTCTGTTTTGGACAGCAATGATTTGAGTGCTTGGAAGAAAGGCAGACCAGGCCATTCAAATAGGCTACTGCTTAGCATGTACTTAATAATACTGTAGATTTTTTTGATATAGGCTTCTTATATTGCCTGCTAAAGAATCTTAATTGTCACAGCTGCCTTTTTAAAGTTGACTCATATAAGGACGTCCTGTAAAATACGTTGAATTAACTGCTTAGAGTAGCTGCACACAGCTAAACATTTGTCAGCTGAATACTTGCCTTCTCCTCACAATTGGCACTGTAGATACTGTAGCTGATGGGAATGTGCTCCTGGTTTCAAGAAAAGTGAGATGCTTGTGACCTGTGTAATCGATACCGTTTGTTTAAACATGGGTACACGAAGTGAGGTTGTAAGTGAGAGACCTTCTTAGCATTCAACTGCTCAAGGATTATGAGGAGTTATTTCCTGTTGGGATTGGGAAATTGTATTCTCTGCCTGAATGGGTAGGCTGGTGCTCTGCAGAGGAGACTTGCTGAGTCAAGATGGGTGGGTACAGAGATTGAGAATTTCCTTCCAGGATCAGAAGACAGAGCGACTAAGAGAGCTGCAGAGATCCTGGGACAGCACTCAGGTTAGTGATCTGGGCTAAATTAGGGAGAGAATGAATTTTTGTTACAATCTGCCTGAGGAAGGCTGGTTGAAGAGGAAGCCTTGCAAGGCTGTGTGCTACTCAGAGGAGACTCACCTCTTCCAGACTTAGGTGTGGCTTAACAGCTAGTCTGAGGTAATGAGAACATTGTGGTTTCTTTTTCTCTCCTTCCCCAACCCATCTCACTCCTTTTATATGGGTGTGTGCTCACAGGCATCTATTTCTTGTATTCAAGCACTGGAGGAGAACTATATTTGTATATAGTATGGAAGACTGCAGCTCTTAATAAATTGGGATCTTGACCAGGTAATTGGTCTGTAGAGCTTCATATGGCTTGGTTTTACTCAGTTAACCTCTAGGTAGCAAGATCAGGATGTAGAAAATAGACACAAGCTAGGATAATTCTGGAAGGAAATATTGATTTACTGGTTTCAAAAGGCATGAGAAGATCAGATGTACTTAAAAAGAAAAGGGCTGTTGGACTGTTATACCTGGAAGAATGCAGCTTAATGACTCTGAGAATCTTTACCGGACATGCTGAGTGAGGAAAATGATCAGAAATATCTCAGATCCTAATGCTTTCCCTGTTGTTGTGTTGGGTTGATAAACTCTCTCACCATAATCCTGTGTGTTTTCTGAACTGGCTGAGTAGCTTTGCAGCACGGCTCACAGGGCTTTGTCCCGAGGAATCCGCTCTTATGTTCAGTGTCAGCGATGTGTGTGTTTCCATGACCATTGCATGAGGGGTTCTGTCATCTGGGGGGCCCAGACCACTAAAAATACAGCGTGTGTGTCTGACTCTTCATGGGAGGACTTGAATCTCAGCTACATACAAACCAGGTTTTAAGAAAAAGCTCAGTGACTGTGGTCAAAAAAGATTTTTTTTCTTCTTAGGTTTACATCTCTGCCCTTTACAGATGAAATTACATAGTGATTTCACTGAGGATTAAATAGCAACTTCAATTTAGAAGACATTGTTTTTACAACAAGTGTTGAAAAGTGTATAACAAAATTTTCTTGAAACTTCAGTTGTAAACTTTGAAAATACCTTATTATCTAAACCAAACAAGGATGGCTTATGTCTGAAGAGTGTCAGCTAATCAAATAATTAAAATGTATTGTTATGTTCTAATGTCTTAATATTTCAGCTGAAATTTTATGCTTGATTGAGGGTTTATAGTAGATTGTGAAAGTGCTGTCGTTTTTTTTTCCTTGTTCTTTAATTATTTCACTGAAGTAAAAAATATTTGTTGAGTATTTTTCTGATTGACCGAAATGTGGTTTTTTCCTCTCAAACTTTACACTTTCAACCTTGCCTGTTCTCTCCTGCTGCTCAGCACTGCGGATGCTGCTGCCAGCTCTGTCCCAGTGCTTGGAATGAGCTCGCCTTAGTGAACATGACCTTGCTCTGGGCTGCTGCAGATGAGCTGGCAGCTGGAATATGGTATTCCTGTGCTTACAAAGAAGTGCTTCCTACTTGAGCTGCTTTTTGTAAAAGCAAAGTAACACCTTTCACATCAGACTGTTGTACAGAGGAGCAGGATGAAGAACCCGAGCTGATAGGGATTGTCCTCAGGAATAATCTGGCAGGCTGCCAAAATGTAACCAAAAGACTGATGTGTTAAAGAATGTGCCTTTAACTGTGCTGTATTGTAGACACAGAGATAGGAGATGCCCCCTCTCCTTGCCAGGCATCAGGATTTTAGTGCTTGTGGAGGTTTGACTTCAGTTTAAAGGCTTTCTTAGTGTTTGTTTTTTTTTTTTGGTTTGCTTGCAAATGAACCGCTACTTTAATGTCATTTTGCCAGGCTGAGACCTAAAAAACAGCAAAAATAAAACCTGTGTGAAAGCTGCTGCTTTCAAATAAGGGAATCGAAGCTGTCACAGCCACATGTCTATTAACAGAAAAATTTGTGGTGTGCTAGCTTTGGTCCTTGGGAGAAAAATCTGTTGATTGTAGTTGTCTATTGATTGTTCCTCTCACGGTCTGAGAATTAGTAGTCTGTGGAGATGAGAGCGCGATAGCCTTGCAAGTTGTTGCCTGTTGTTGGAGATGTCAAATTTTTTTTTTTGCACATATTCTTTAATAGAACGATTTCAATCAGCACAAAGACTCCCCTTTCGGGAATCTGCTCTGTTAGCAGAGCAGCTTTCCCCAGGAATTGGATTATGCTTAGATTTATAGGAGGGCCAGATGTTCCCACTACTTACACTAAGAGTCAAAAAAAAATGAAGGAACCACATACAGAAACTGGTTTCAAGCATTCATTCATTCATTCAAACTCTGAATGATATCTGCAGTTTTAGTTTGCCTTATTATGCACTTTCCTTATCTCGTTTAGTCTCAAAACAAGCCCTGAGTCATACATTCTTGTTCTAAAATTTAAGTTGGAAGACTTTAGGGCAGGCTCTGCAGGGTTCTGCTGTGCCACAAGAGGGCATTTTTGGTGCCAACTCTGCAACTGTTAAAGAATAAATCTACTTTTAAATGTCTCACTTTGGATGAATTTGTCTTGAAAAGCAGAATTAAAATGATGCACATTTTCTCCAAGGGAAAGAACAGTTTTAGATCTTTGTTTTCCCAATTAATGTGGAATTGTTAAATGATTTTTGTAATTGCAGGAAGCCTGAGAATTCAAAGTAGGATTGTGGTGCATTTGGAATTTTGTGTCTGGTGAAGTTTATTTAAATGATCTGCTTAGCATTGATTACCAGGAATTAAGTTTGACATTGTAGTAAATAATGGTTCTAGAACTGTTTTTCGTTCTAAACCCAGCAACTTTAAATAATGTGGTTTGGTGTGGGAGATTGTGTCATAAGAACAGTGTATCCTTTTCCCCTGCTTATATGTAACACAAGACTAATAAAAAGAGAGGAAATGTACCATAAATACAGCAACATATAGTACTTTAATAATGCAAGATATCATCATGCTAACATTTCACAGAGTTTGCATTTTATCACTGGAGATCAGCAATATTGTAAATGGGAGGAAAAAAAAAAAAGTTTGACTTGCCACTTAATTCAGAGATACCCAGTCTTTTCAGTGGCACAAGCCACTGCTTTTTTGAGTAAGCCCTAGAAGACCTGGGCTGGTTGATTCCTACTTGTGCATGAGGGTGTCTGCATGGGATTGTTTCCCCGTGTGCCTGTGACATGTGTGTGCCTGTTGCCTGTCAGTGCACATCCTCTGAACAACACGGAGGCGTCCGCAGCGTGTGCTCCTCTGAGGTGAGAGGGTACGTTCACTTGTTTATCTTGATTCCCAAACCTATCACGGGATAAGGGGGCTCTTTACTCATAAGAGAGAGTTGCAGGAGCAGAATGCTGGAAGAGTTTATCCAAGTTGAAAAACATCTGGTTTTGAGCGTTCCTCAGGAAACGTGGCTGCAAGGAAGAGCATGTAAGCCAGATGAATTGTTCCGGCAGGTTTGGTTTGTTATGCCAGCTCAACTAATCTTCAGGGGCTTTCCGATCTCGCTGAACAAAAACATAGTTGTGGTAGGATTGTTTGTTTGTTTGTTGAAATGTGGCAGTTTAAGCCTTGCAAAGCGTAGCTCTTGTTCCCAGGTTGGTGGGCTACACCTGGGATGAAGACATTAGCAAATACTGAAAAAACAGCATTGAGAATTTGGAAAGTTGACACAAAAATTCTGTCTGCAGCAAAAACTGGCTGGATTGTTTTAATGTGATTTTTGTGCCACCAAGTTCGCATTTAGAATAAAAAAAATAACATTTCTTTAATAACCAACCTATGCATTATTAAATTCAAAGATAACATCAGATCTCTGCCCATAAAAACTGGAGTTAGGGAAATACCTTGAGCTTTACTTACTTCAGTTACTTGGCATTTTTTGCTCCAATTCATAAATCATATTTGCACTGAAATTGTGTCTTCAGAAGTTAGCAGTGTGCTCTGCATCAGCAAAACAAAAAGCTGTGCTTCTGTCATTTGGATCTGCAGCATCTCTGCGTGATTATTTAAAGGATGTCTGAAGCCTTCTGAATGTGGAGGGTTGGAGGGGTTGGCACCAATAATTTCTATACATCAGTTAAATAATGTGGGTGCTTATTTTTAGCAATGCTATCCAGTTAGATCTGACATGACTCCTTATGAAAATCATGAATTCTTCTGCTGATGGGGTTTTCTATGGGGAATTTTTTTTTTTAATTGTGCTGTATATTTTTCCTGAAATTTATGTGCTTTTGTATATGATGTGCCTGTTTTTGTGGCTTGCTTGCCAATAATTGGGTTACTCCATTGCTTGGTTTAGCTCTATTTGTTTGGGGTTTTTTTTTTCTCCTTTAAAGGAAAATCTACTTTATTGGCTTTAAAAAAGAAGTTTGAGAAAGCTCCCTTGTAATGCGAGTGCTTTGAAAGAGAAAGTGGCATACTAAATACATGCTGACAGAGAGGATAACCTTAACATTGTATTTTTTAAAAAAAACCCTTGGTTCTGTAATGCTTCTGTGTCTTCAAACAATTTCCTTTGCAGGCTGTTACAGAATTTGAATCTTTTTGCAATGAGAAGGTGCATGTGCTGGTAACTCCTATTGTTTACTGTTAAGGAACAGTTTTTCAGTCATTAGAAAGAGTTTATTAACACTAGGATGGCAATTAAAAACTTTCAACATATGTCTATTTTTAAACCTTTCTAGTGTGTTTTTGTGTAGAAATGCAAAAATAACTAGTTCCAAACTAAAGGTCTATTCTTTTCGCAGTGTTAAGGGTGACAGTGAAAAATGTAGACAGCTGCTGGAGATTTGGGGTTATGTGTGCTTTTGGAGAGATTCTGTTGAATGAATAAAGGCTAATAAAGCGTTTGCAGTCTGGCTAGCCCTGCTTGGATTCTTAAAGCGTGCTCGTTCAAGAAGTACTGGCATAATTGACACCAAGTAATTACTGTTTTGAAAGTCTTAATTGGGGCTTGGCATGGATTACTCATGGAATCTCTGTTGTTTTCCTCTATAAATTCTGCTATAAATTGGTGTTGAACTGCAGGGAAAACTGGTAGAAGTCCAAAGATAGACACCTCTGCAGCAGATGTACTTGCCTGCAGATACATACATGGCTTGAAACTCATACATACTGCCAATAAAATACTTTTCAAAACCCCTCCTCTTCTAATTTAGAGTCTGGGAAGTACGACAAGTTGAGCTTGCTGCATTTAAAAACAAACATACCCTCCCTCTTCCCACACATGCACGTGTAAAAATGACAGGACTTAACATTTGCATCAGCCTAGAACTGCAGAACTTGTGTTCATACTCATGAGGTAAAAATCATACTGAATTTGTGGAAAATCAACATTAAATGTCTTGTCAGAAGAAATGCTTTGGATGGTAAGGTTTTACAAAGATGCTGTGAGTATAGTAAATATTTTTAGTGGAGACCTATCCAAGAAAACGAGCAGTAGATTCCAGGCAAGTTCCATTAAAACATCATTGTTACTTCAAGTAGGCAAAGCTTTTGGATAGTATGATAAAGGGCCTGTTGTAGTGCAAAATATTTGCAATCAGCCTTATTCAGAAAAGACAACAATTGCTTTTGTTCATACATGTAATGTAAATAGCAGTTTTCAACTTCTTAATAAATTCTGGTGCCTTCAGAAAGGCTTTGGAAAAGAATGTCTTCAGCTAAGATAGGTTATATTGTGGAGGCTGGATATTTTTCAAAATACTTTTCTAATTATACACTACAGTTTTTTTAGAATAAAACTTGTTTGAAATATTTGAAATAATTAATACTTTCTGTATTTTTGAACCATTAGAAGAACAGTGTGTGCTGCCCAAGAAATTTTTGCTTTTTGCAGTTCATAACAAGAGGAGGAAAGAATTAGTGGAGGGATGTGTACAGAATGTGAGTGACTGTATATAGATGGTGTTTGGACTTGAGCTTTTCCAAGAAAATTGTTTGGAAATAATTCGACTGTATACTGGTCTGTAAATGAGGAAACATTAGTCCCCACTTTAGTTCTGTGATTACTGTATTACTTGGTGTGGAAAAAAATACAGTAGTGATCAAAACAAATGTTATATCATTACAGAATATAACTAGAGCATGTCTGCTTTGTGGTTTAAAGCCAGGGCCAAATCCTGGGAATGTTAATTTGGCCGTGATGCACATGTGCATACTTGCAGTACTTTTGACTATGTCACGTGCTGCCATTCCGTTGTTTGGTGCAGAGAACACAGTACCTCACCATAGGCATCGTACTTTTGTAAAATCCTTTGTGTGAGACATTCCAGAGATTTGAAAAGGAGAAAGAAAGGGAGAACAGTTTTCTTTAACCTGGAGAAAATACCTATTTGATTGGCACTTAGTACCTGTGCCTGTAGTCCTTACATACATGAATGGCTTGTAGTTTCTTTGTGTAAAGTAATAGAACAAACCCAGAGCAATTAATAACACCATATGTATCAAAGCTTTGGTTCTTTATAAGGTCTCTCCTACAAATACTTGATAAATAGGAGAATGATGAAGTTATTAAAACCAATAAAAGGTTTTTTTTCTATTACTTAGCACTTGTGTTTGGTTGTTTTCTACTTCATCTCTGCATTATTTATTGTAATTTGCGTCAAATCTGGTGTCTGTACTATCTATATGCTATTACTGCCTATCCACTGTTACAGGTGTGGGCAGATGCATTTACTGGCCTGTTTGACTCATGGTTATTATGTGAGGGGGAATCTTGAAATATAACAGATGATGTCTGGCTTGGTTAGTGAATGTGAAGGTTATTTGGTGATCATTCAGCTGGTGACCTTGAGAGTGCCTTTTTAGAAAATGAAATTTCTTTAGCAGTTAATGTTCAAACTTGTCATCCATTTTGAGACATTTGTTTAGGCCTTTAGTTTTTAAGCTAAATCATAAAATTGTAACAGATTGGGTGTTCACAATTTTGAATCTTACTAGAGCTTCTGTCAGTGCTTAAAAAGGTCAAATTTGTGTAGCTAAACCGCTCAAAGTAAGAAAATTGCTTTTTATTTCTGAAGACTCTAACACCCATATGTGTTTTGTAGGTATTAAAATCCTGGTGTAAAACTTCGTAGAAATAAGTGCATTTAATTTTATGTGGAAGATGTAGGTTAACCATCTTGCTATGGTTTAGATTAGTACGACTTGTTGTTGTACTAATCCATGCATGTCTGTCCTGTCTTACCTCTTTTAAAGTCGTTGTAGTGTACTTGTTGCTTTGTGCAAGAGGATCTGCTAGGTCTGTGTAATAGTTACAGTAGCTGAGGTTTTATGTGACCATAAATTCAGTTGCGTCATGTGAGTATAATTAACTCTCATTATGTGTGCCTCATAAGTTCCATTCAGTTATCTGAGTTGTAATCAGCTGAAAAAGTAGTGGAGGTACTGTACTCACCAGTCACGCAGAAGAAATGTAGGAATGTGTAAACAGCAGCGTGATTTGTGTTGGGAAGTGCTGCACCTCGGGGGCCAGCATCAAGTAGCCTTTCAGGACAAGAAAGCTGAGAATCCAGCAAGGACGGGAGAAGTATCAGTAAGTCAGAACGGTATTGGCTGAGACTACGCAAGGAAGGAAGAACACAAGGAAAATGTTACCATGTAAAGGAGTAGTTTTATGGAGCAGTTTTATGGCGTTTTTCTTATCAATTCTGTAGCTACGGATGTCCCCATTGCTCTCCTAAAATGATTGCCGAAGTGCTCATCGTTAACTAAAAGTCAAAGTTGGTGGTTTGAGAAACTCATGTGTTTCTTGTCGCTGAGGTCCTGAATTTCAGACTACACTTTTGGGATGCCACAACCCTTCCCTCCAGTGAGTCTTCCTTGCATATGATGTTTTGCCAGACTGTGCATCATCCATCCTGATGGGTTTTCTACCAAAGCACACATAAATAGTGAGTATTAACAAATGTATATAAAGATAGGAAACAAGAATTGTGTGGGAAATAGAGGAAAACTTTGAAGAACGAAGTGTTACTTGCACACTAATAAGTTAGCATACGTAGAAGATTTGCTGGATTAAACACTTTATTCTGTCATCTTTGAATCTCTTGCCTTTTTCCAGAAACTTTCTGTTCTCTGGGGTAAATCCAGTGTATCTGTCTTTATCGTTTCGTTTTACGTGAGCTTTTAACAACAGCCTTTCAAGTCAGCTGCGTGTGCTGACAGTTGCGAGAAGTTTTCTTAAGTGAAATTTTAATGGGTTGAAAATTAGGAATGATAAATAATGGGTCACTCAAATGAGTCTACAGAAAAAGTCTTGAAAATTAATGTAGTTACAGTCTCATAAACCCCAGGCTTGTTACAGATTCATTTTTGTTTGCTGTTACATTCTTGACATGCATTTCTTCTCTCTTGCAGTTCAGCTTTTTCTCAAGCGTATTAGGGAATATGTTGAAATTGGGAAAGCTTGGCTGTCAGAGTTCTGCATTTTAAAACAGAACATTTTGGTAAAGAGTTAGGCTTTCAGGCTGTGTAGAAATTGTGGAAAAGCCTGTGGTTTCCAGTATATAGTTCTGGATTTTTGTGCAGTTCTGCAATAACTGCAAAAATGGACAAAAAGGTCAGAAAGGAAACTGTCTTAAAACCAGTATTTTTCTGTTTTTAACTAAGCTTTGGGCAGTTTTCATTCAGGCTTGTTATATGTTTGTATGCATCTCTTTGTTGGAAAGATAAAGTGGAAGTGGGAGGGTGTATAGGGTAGGATATATTTAAAAGGCAAAATGTTTGTTGTTCTCTGTTTGGTTCTTGTTGGTTCCCCCTTACCCCTCCCCCGGTTATTCTCTATTTGTTTATGGTTGGTTTATTCCGCCATCTCACTACCTTCAGGTTCCTTTTCTCCCTCTCACCACGAAATATTTTGATTAGTAGTGTTTTAAATAGTGTAATTCCAAACTAGGTATGTTTAGTCATCATTTCCTTCAGTGGGAGGACTGAATGTTGTGGGTTTTTGTTTTGTTTTGTTTTTAAACTTTGAATTATCTCCTTTAGATGAATTTGTTTCAGTTAGAATCAAATGGTCCAATTATAATTCAGTACACTCTCCCCAGACGTATTTGGAAGTTACACCATTGTCAATGCCTTCCATTTTTAAATCCTTTCCAAAATGGATTCATGCTGTATATGACTCCTGAACTCCCTGTTGATCTAGCACAACCTGTAGTTCTGCCTTAGAAAATGGATAAATGCTCCTTGGGCTAGACCTTCTTGTGATAACAATTTAACAATTTAAATGTGTTTTCAGTTTTGGCATAAAGTAGTTCTAATGGTGTCCACTTCCTTTATGTTCTTGGATATTCCTAATATAATCTTATCCTGAAAACTCTAATCTAAAAGTTATTTTCTTTAGTATTTTCTCGGTATTCCTGTTTCTGTAAATCTCTTCCCTGGCACAGGTGAGTTTGCAAAAAATGCTGCCATAGCACTTGCTGAAAAGCATTTAAAAAGAAATAATATGTTCAAACAAGAATCCTCAAAGAGTTGGCTGATGTCATTGCAAAGCCTCTCCTAATTTTTGAGTTGTCTTGGGAATCTGGAGAGGTCCCAGCTAACTGGAAAATGGAGAACATTGTCCCGATTTTCAAGAAAGGCAGGAAGGAGGACCCTGGAAACTACAGGTCTGTCAGTCTCACTTCAGTGCCTGGTAAAGGTATGGAGAAGATTATTCTGGGAGGTATTGAGAAAAACCTGAAAGACAGTGCAGTCACTGGTCACAGCCAGCACAGATTTATGAGAGGGAGGTCCTGCTTATCCAACCTGATTTCCTTTTATCACCGGTAACCTGTCTAGTTGACCTAGGGAAGCCAATCAGTGTAATCCTTTAGGACTTCAGCAGAGCTTTTGATACTGTCACACACAGTATCCTTCTATGTCCAGCACACAGCTGGACAACCATGTTGCATGATGTGTGAGCAACTGGCTCACAGGTCGGGCACAAGGAGTTTTAGTGGAGTGGCATCAGGCTGGTGGCAGGACGTTTAGTACAGGACTAGGAAGGTCCCACAGCTGTGTAAAGAACTTTTCTTAAATGCTTTCAGTAAAGATCCTGTCAACTGCTGTCCTTGTCGATTTGGGTCCAGAGAGGAGAGCTTTGTCCTTTTCCTAGGTTATGTTTCCAGCTACTAGTCTGGGAATGATGGAATAACAAGTATTCCTAAAAGAAACAGTAGTGCTATCTTTTTTAAAATTCATGTTGTTATTTCAGAGTGTGGATAGTTACTTTTGTGTTGTAACATTTTAGGGGTTTTTCTTATTTAGTTGAGATACTTTCTGGGATTAATCAAAGTTTTGATTTGAAATAGAGTCTGAGCACAGATTCAGATATCTTGCCATTTTTCAACGTTCAGTTTGCCTCTCAAATGTTTTCTGCCTGCATACAATTAAGCTGTTCAACAAAGACTCTAGTTTTGCTTCTCATTTGTGACAATAGCTGTTGTGAGCTTTTAAATTCCAAACAGCTAACAAAATACTGTCAGCAGGAGTATCCAAGTGAAAGACAAAGAACTAGAGTCGTTAAAGTCAGAAAACCCATGAATAAATCATTAAGGGTACTGCAGTTATAACTGAAAGTTATATTATTAAAAGAACTTTTCTCCATTTTTCCTTCACTTCAGTAGAAGTTTGTTTACCTTTTTCAGGTTATATAAAATGTATAGGGAGAAGAACCAAGACTTTTAAATACAAGTGACCTTGGGTAGTTTTGTACTTTTGTCTTCTGTTTCGTACTATTTCTCAAGACCACTCCCCTCACCCCATCATAGCCTTGGGTATTCTGAGCAGTTTTAAATGATGCCCTGAAAAGTTTCTTGTTTCTTCCTTAAACTTAGAATTTCTTTCTTAGGTTACTGTATTTGTGACACTTCCCATCTGAAGTGTTTTTATTTCTTCTACATTAATTTTCTTAGATACCCTTATCTAACCTTTGCTTTTAGGGAGGTATTACATGCTTGGTTGAAGTAGTTGTTGCCACCAGACAGAGGGCTACTTATATCCCTTCTGTGGGAGTGGACGAGTCAAAGGAATTAACATGTGCCTGTTTCTGAGCATTTCTGAGAAACAAAAGAATAAGAAAAGTAAATTATGGCCTTTCACTACTCTAGGTTATTAAAGGTCTAATCTGAAGCTTGCTCATTTTGGTGAGCTTTGGAATACTGCATGGCTGATTTAGAGGCAAATTAATTCAACTTCTTCACTTTCATTAGAAGGAAAAGGTGTGAAGCCCTATCCTGATGGCTGTGGATGAGAACACCACAAATTGGCTGGTTAATAAGTTTCATGTGGGGCTTAAATTAATCTAAAAGTGAGCTGTCAAGGAAGGGGATGCTGATATTTCCACTCAGTGTTTCCTTTGCAGCCCTTTCCTGACCAGTCCTGGAACACTTGATTAGTAGTTTGATGCTCCAGTCCACTTCTTTGATCTAACTGAAAAACACATCCCAAGGGAGACTCATTCAGCTGAGTAACTTGCCCTTCACTTTGCTTGCAAGGCGGCTCAAGCACCAGTGCTGGTGCTGAGGAAGTCCTGGGAGGGCAAGAGGTGGGACTGTTCCTTTCAGTAGCAATGGGATCTTTGTTGGACTTCAGCTCTTTAGAAAGTGATATGTTCAGTGGAACTGCAGGGCAGATGAGTATTAAGTAGAGCACATCTTAGAGATTTTGACCCCCCAGGAGATTAGATGTTTCTTGAGATTTGGTAGATGTCCTTTCACGGTTTGGTTTATACACTTCTCATCTGAACTAATTTTGTTTTACTTTTCTTTATACATTTGTTTTCCTAGATACCCCTTACCTAACGTTGCTTTATATGCCTTTTGCCTCACTGAGCAGAACTAAAATAGTTCCAGTTAAACAATGGATAATTAAAATTAAGTAGTTTTACCTGTGAAAGCTTACTTTGAAATTAAGTTATTATGTCAAGAATCCTTTGATAGAGATAAGAAAAATAAAAAATTTGCTAAATGACACCTTTGTTTAAGCTTATTCGGAAGAGCATTAAGCTTTTGTTTTTAAAAAATGGGCACTTCACAAATGCTTATGGACAATGAATGTCTTGTGAGGTTTGGTATGCAGATATGCATGCTTTTCCCATAGTTTAGGCTTTAATGTACTATTTATGGAGTCTGAATATAAGGATACACAGACACTCAGGCTAGATCACTGATATGTTCTGATAGGTATTTAGGGAACGTAGGCATTCCTGGGGACATGGCATTTGGTTTGTCTTGCTACTCTGTGAAATGGGGAAACATGAGTACATTTCCTTTTCAAGAACTTTGCAAAATACCAAGCCATTGTTGTGGTACATGGAGGGTTACTATTGTAAAAAAAACCACTCGATATTTTTGTCCTTTTAATTGAAAACAAGTAGTACAAAGAAACATTCAAAGCTATAGCTGTGGTGGGAGGATGTGCTGTCTGCGGGGACACCACGTACATTCCATCATTCCATCTCATGGAATGCACTTGGTGTGACATTTAACAAAATGTGTTGCTTAACAGCTTCAAGAAAGACCAGCTTAATTGTAAAGACAGAGGCAATGGGAACCCTTCCTGAAAGATGGTGTGCCTTCCCTGCAGTTCTACAGAAGGCATTTTTTGTCAGTGTAGGGAATAGGATTGTGCTGCTGGAGAATGTTCTTGAAACAGTTTTGACTTAAACCGAATTACGGGAAGCACACTTATATGTACCCCAGGAAGGCAGAAGGATTACCTGTCCATATATAGTCTCTGGTGAGCAAATTGTAATGATTCATTTCAATAAGTAAGATAAATTGTTTATTGTTCTTCAAATCTTTATGTAGTCATGTTGACAACGGCATCTAATCGACAATCTTCTATTGTCTGCTTTTTATGCTAATATGGGGTTATTTTGCAAAGGTCTAGGAAGGAAATCCGTTTTAGGGTTTATTGATCTTTGTGGTATTGACTACTTGCAAAATAGTTTCCACAGATGGAAAAGCAAACTCATATTTTTAACCTGAGGTGGTGAATTTGAATGTTGTTTTACTTCTGTTTTGTAATGAAATTCAACAAAGAGCATAGTGAGTTGGGTTTTGGTGTTTTGTTTTGTTGTTTGTTTTGTAATAAATCTATTAACAAAAATATTTGTTAAGCCCTAAGAGTTATATTAGACAAAGTGTGTGTATTTTTGTGGGTTTGGGAGGAGAAGAGTTGGGAACAGTAACTTTTAATCTCCAAAAAGAATCTACGTGGGTAGAATGTGGTGGTGATTATGGCATGCAATCAGTGAGAGATAATTCTAAATTTAATCTCCATTGTATCACTTGTGAGGTTTTCTAAATAATATAGTACTGTCTAATGTGGAAAGAAAAATATAGAAATGATGGATTTTCTATGAAATCTGCCTGTCACACACTTGATTCTCTACATTTCTTTTTCACTGCAATTGTAATTAATGTAAGGTGACAATTATTTTAGGTGTCTCTACTTTGACGAGGGACTACAATTTTCAATATTACAGAATAGTTCAAAAAGAATTTAATAAATTGAAGAAGCAAACAATATAATCAAATTTAGACAAAATCTATCTTCTCATTTGCCAGGCAGGAAGAATACAAAAATTGATGATTAAAAGTATGCTTTAGAGAAGCCAGGTTAAAGCTGAGAAAATTTTGTGATGAACCTGTAGAATACAATGGTGTATGGTCATACCTAGGTTTGGTAATATTCCTGAGACATTGGAAAAATAGGAATATGGAAATAAAATGTAATTTGAAAAAATCTTACTCAAACCTGTTTTAGAGGAATGTCATATATTTTTAAAATAGATATATGTTATACATCTTCATACTTCAGAGAGCTCAGTGTTTGAACTTCTCTTAGACAATGAACCTAAATAATGTAATTTTCTGTTTCTGTCTTTGTTAAAGTTTCATTTTTATTCTGAATGGGAACACTGAAATAATGGCAGTGTTCTAATC
Organism: Empidonax traillii; assembly: GCF_003031625.1. Taxonomy (NCBI): domain Eukaryota; kingdom Metazoa; phylum Chordata; class Aves; order Passeriformes; family Tyrannidae; genus Empidonax; species Empidonax traillii. The sequence continues at coordinate 344,199 of NW_020955603.1, read as the reverse complement.
TTCTTGAAAATAATGGAAGTGTTCTAGTCTTCTGGAGGGTGCAGCCAAAGGACCAAAGCAGCTCAGTGTGTGAGCAGGGTCTTTTTGGAAACCACAGAAGCTGAAGCTTGTTGAAACTGATTTTTGTCAGACCTGTTTCCAGGGGACAGGGACAAGGAACTTGTAGTTGGCAAAGTATGTCGGGGCTTCCATAATTGTTTTTGTCAGACTGTGCTTTTCTGCAAGAGCATGTCAGTCCTTATTAGTGAACCAGATTGTTTTGATATGCTAGTTCTTGGTTTTCAGAGAAGGACTATCTGTTCTTGACCCCTGCTTTCCTGGCATTGCTTGCTCTAGGAAACTTAAAAGGTGTGTAATAGTTCTCTTGGTCTAGAGAGAGAATAGATTCTGTCTAGACATAATAGATTCTGTCTTTTGTTGTTTGTTTTCTGGTTTTCCCTGTTATATTGTAGTGGAGAGGTCAAGATCTAGAATCAAAATAGTGCAATAAATTAATTGTGTTCAACTTCTTCACAAAGACCCATTAGAGCCCTTTGTAAAAAGCTGATTTCTGGCCAGTTGGCCTCCAGCCTTTGCTGCATGGGCTTATTCCGACCCAGGTGCTCAAGCCTACGTCTGCCTTTGTTGAAAGCCATGAGGTTTCTTGTCAGCAGGTTTCTGTCAGGGTGTTTCCTCAACCTGTCAAGAGCTCTCCAAATGGCAGCTCTATGCAGCTTCCAGTCTAGCACTGTTCAAAACCGCCTATTGTAGTGAAGGTTTATTAAGCTTGGCTTTGGCTCAGCCTTTGCGTTGGTGTCCTCTTTAGTTCTATGCTGTGAAGATTGGCTATAAGAAGGTAGGGTAAAGACCCTTAAAGACAGCATCTTATTTTAGCATCTTACTGCACTAATGAACAAAGTGCTTACCTATTCTGGCTCAGTTTGCTTAAATAATAGAGTACAACTGTGGAACTCTGTAAATTTGACAAACCCAGAAGAGGAAAGCTTGTTGTGTAGGATTTTTTATGTGTGTATATGTTCAAAGAATGGTAGACAGTGCTGTAAGAGAAATGTTGAAATCTTCATTGTTTATTGTTTTTTTCTGTGTATGAGCTAAATATTTGTAAGAAAATATTTGTTCTCAAAAACTTTTTTTTTTTGTTCCCCCAATCAAACCTCTGTAACTGAAGGACTCCATTACTGTCAATGATGCTACAGCAAAACTTCAAACCAGTTGCAGTCAAATTAGAAATGTCAGTGCAGGGATCTGTGATTGTCTTGCTCTAATTCTCCTTTGCTTGGCTCAACTAGTTACTTTTTCATGGTCAAATCTGGAATTTTGATTGTGGGGTGAAGTAAAAGAACACACAAGGGAAATGGTTTAAGAGTTAGGAACAACCTCTGAGTAAAATGCAGTAAAAGGATTTTTAAAATAGTGTATTTGTGGACCTTATTATAATTTAATTATTAATATAATAATTATAATTTATCTGTGGAGTACACTAGAATGTCTGGAATGTATACTTCTCATGTAGACTTACTTAAAAGTTTTCTAGAATTACCGAGTTCTTACTCTTTATTTATACCCGCACGTTTGTATCTGCTTTCTGAGCCTCTTCAGGGCCCATTTTTTTTCTCTGTAAGTGTGAATACCGGGAAAATCTTTTTAAGATGAAAGCAGGCATTCTTAAGTCATTACATAATTTCAGGAGCTTGGGTCTAAATAAAGATGCCAAATAATACCTCTGTTTGCAAATGGCAGCTCTGAACTGCCTGCCAAAAGCTTTTTGCTGGATAGAAGGCAAGGCTGGCCCAGAATGTTGGAAATGTGCATCTCCCTGACTAATGCCACTCTGTGATGACTCTTGCTGAAGCGCTAATGAGCGAGTGCCTCTTAGCCAAATATATTCCAGTGGGATTGTTCCTGTCAGCTGTTCTAAGGCCAAGTCTACTACTTGTGTTGTATTGATTAAAAATATATGAATGTTTCATCTAACATAATATTTATTTCTAGCCTAGACAAGAGCTTAGCAAATCCATCCTCTCTTCCCCCCACGTTTGACAAATGCACACCTAAGAAAACCCGTGAGTGTCAAGAATGGTGCTTATGTGCTTTGGGGCTTGAGGGGGCTGTGCAAACACTGTGCTTTACCATCCAAGTCTGACATCCACAAGCCTTCACTGTCACCCCTGATCAGCTGGGAAAGGCGATTCTTCACTTTGAGAACAATTAAACATTGGAGTAGGTTGCCTAGAGGAAGAGTTGGAATTTCCCTTGCTGAAGACTTTGGATCATCTAATCTAAAACCTCACTTTCAGCAAAAGGTTGGACCAGATGATTGCCTGAAATGCCTTCCAGTCTAGACTTTTCTGTGTCTGATTGTTCAATGGGAAAGGGTAGGGCTTATACTCCAAAGTCTTCCTCAGATTAATTTGGGAAAGATTTTAGACATTACTAGTTATCTTTTTATGGACGAAGCAGGAATATGTTCCTTTTTATAGATTTGGTTTGATCGTTTGAAGATTTTAATATCCTTACCTCAGCAGATTTGGCATCTTGGCTGCATGGGTTGAACAGCAACAAAATGGATTTATACTTTTGGGGCAATCTAATGGATTACAGAGCAAGCTGGGATTCCTGACATTCTGCTCTCAGGATCACATCAGAGGAAGGTATATTCTTAATGAAATTTTGTATGATAGTTGAGGTCCTACTTTGCCAGGAAGAAGAAAATACATCTATTTTCTGACGTCCTTGTCATTCCTCTGGTTGGAGGGGAGGAAGGAGGAGATTCCAAGTACTGTTGCTGGAACCAGATTGACAGAGGTAGGAATTCAGGTCAGATTCCTTTGCTGGACTGAAGAGACCACAGATAGAACATGATCAGCACTCAGTGAGGTTTTATGTTAATTAAAAAAAAAAAAAAAAAAAGGAAAAAAAAGGAAATAATTTCCTAGCTGAGGAAAACACCGTTGATTGAGACATCCAGCTGGACAGATATTGAACCCTTGATCCAAGAAACACGCATTGCCCAGTTAGTGCTTTCAGTGTGAGTAGGCTACTGTGGATGTGGAGTATTATTTTCAGCAACGAAGCAGTTTTTAAGTACTACATACTGTGATGCCTTCATGAGATGGGGAAACTATATTTTTTCAGCAAACTAAAACGTGACTTGAAGTTTTAAGAATCTGCTGACCTCTGCTCTGCAGCAATGATGGATAGCTCTTACTGTTTATTTAAAGGGCAGTTTAAGAAAACAGGAAGAGTTAAATCAGTTTGTATAGTAGGTTAACATGGTAAACTCATAACAGATTATCTTCTAGTATGTTACAGGTCGAAGACTTCTACTGAGTATTTTTGATTCAAAAGGTTTGAAGTTTGCAAGTAGGTGTTTGCACAATTGGAGAACTTTGATAGCTTTAGAGATATAGTAGAATTCAGAATATTTACTGATATTTACAAATAGCTGTGAATTCTTTGCATGAATGGTGTTAAGGAATACTAGTAAGTATGTGAATTGTCTTTTGTTTCTAATTTTTGCAAACAATAGGGTGGTGTCTGCAAGCAGGTATTAACTTATATCTTCTGATTTTCACCACATCATTATCTCATGGACTGATTAAGTGCATCTGTTTTTATGTTTGTTTGAGGGGTTTTTATCTTCCGTTTCCCTGTACCTATAAGACTGTGTTAGAAATAAAGAAATTTAGGCAACTCTGTTTTTAAGTTCTGACTTGCATGAACTAGTAGCAGTCTGGTATCTGTTGGTCTTGTGCCACTCCTGTTTTTTGATGAAGGCAGCTTTCCTCTCCCTGGTATTTGTATTGCTGTTTTGGTTTGTTTGTTTTTAAATAGAGCAGTCCTACACCCTACAAAATAAAGAGTTGAATAGGTTTCATGTTAATGCCTGTCCTCAGTGTGCAGTGGATTGAACTCGAGGCCCAGCTCATACACCTGTGTAGCATGAGCCAGGAGCATAAGTTTTTGGGCAGCAGCAGTGTAGTCACGTCGGCATGGTGTGTGCTTGGGCTATCAGGTGTCTCACAGTGTCCTACCTTCAGTCAGTCTAGTTCAGACACCGCCTTAGCTTCTTTAGCTCAAGTTTCTTTGCTCCTGCTACGTTTTACAAAGTACATGTGCCCCAGCTTGTCACAAAGGACAGACTACTTGGTGTGTCCTGATCTCTTCCCCAGATGCAGCAAGTCCTTTTCACATGCACCTGTTTGATGTTTTCTAAATCTGGATTATCTAGAATGGTGCATGATATACTTGATAATGACTTGATGGAACACTTAGTTAAAAGCTGCTGGAAATGTTTCCTTGTCTCTTCTGGAAATACCTGTCCTGATGTCTCTTGGCATTGAATTTTGTCGTTTCCACTGCCATGTTACAGTGGTGGCTTGTGCCAGGGTGCCTCCTGCTTACTGATCAGTTTACTGCCACACATACATTATGCATTATCTCTGCATTTCTGTACTTTCAGTTGTTAAGCCATGCTTGAGATCTAATTTTGAATGTTCTACTTGTCTTGCTTTTTCAAACTTTTTTTTACTTTAGGTTTTTTGACTAATTATCTCCTAGATATGAAGTGTTCTGTCTGATAGTTGAAAAGAAATTCTCCATGCAGTATTTATTAAAGTTACATCTGTGTAAAAATTACTATTTTCTGTTAGTTTCTAACAGTGGAAGACAAGACGAGAGGAAAAAATAATTTGGAAGGGAAAGTTTGGCTTGCCAAATACACCTTTTTAATGGATTTTTTTTTTTTAATCGTCAGGCAGTTGTGCAATTCCTCTTGCTTCTTTTTAGATTGGTTGTAGGCTCTTATGACACAATACAGCCATGAATATTTCATTATATTTTGAAGTGCCGTGCTGATAATTGCAGAAGTGATGGTTTCTGATTACATCTAAGGTAGTTCTGTCACATAACTCAATTGACCTCATGATGTTTCTTGAATTAAACTAATGTTACGTAAAGGAACAAAAAACTGTACGTTCATGTAGGACTCGTTATTACATTGTTGTTCTTATATAATAATACATATATACCATCAGCAGAGTCTTGCTTTTAGGCTGTGATTTTTAAACCTGTTTGCTGTTCCTTTGCATGGAGAACTTGGCTTTTTGCTCGGCTTCATCTATTCTGTTTTTTGCTTCTGGTAATGAGGCAATCCTCTTCTGAAGCTCCAGCTGTTCCCAGGCTTTGCTGCTCATTTGAAAATCCTGTTAGCAGGGGAAATGTGGTAAAGCTCTGCTGCTGTCTTGGACAGAATAGGTCAATTGTAAAGATGTATGGAGAAGAAAATGGGAGGTTTCTGAAGAAATAATAACTCTGTTAGAAACCATAATTTTTTGGGAGATAGGCTGTCATTGGAAAGCTACTTTTTCTCTGATGTGGTCCATGTTTGTTGTGCAGTGAGTCTAGTGCTTAAAAACAAAGATGATGCTGGTTAGTTTTAATCTTCTTATTGTAAACCCTCAAATTAAGATATGGTCAGTCTTTTTAGTCAGTGTAATCTGAGTGGGATTTGAGAAAATTAAGTGTTAACCACCCTCCTTACCGTAGTGGAGATAAAACTGCCAAGACATGAAAAGAGATAGTTAAGGAAAAGCTTAACTACAGCCAGAAAGCCTTCACTGCTGCTTTTGGCTGTTACAAGCATGTTTGTTTGCTCTGTCCAGGAATTCCAAGTCTCATGAACTGCCAAGTTTTACCGGCTGTAGTATTGCAGTATGTGCTGTGAGTTAAACTTCTAGAACAATTACATCCATCCTGTGTTTCATGGGTTAGAAATACATTTAATTTATATTTCTCCTAGCTTCTGTTTTATCTAAAGGAGACAGCGACTTCCTTGTGCTCTTCCTTTCCTTATGAATCTTTATTCTTTCAGTCTTCATTACAATCTAAAAACAGGGTGAGTGGCAGTTTATCTTCATTTTGATGGATTCTCACAATTACTTCCTTTAAGCATTTGGAAATCAGTCAGAGATAGTGTAAACCTACAAATTGGTAAGGTTTTTAGGTGTATTTAAGCACAGCTATTTAGTAACATGAAGATGAAATAAATCAAGATACACTTCTGATGTTTAAACTCTGTGTAGGTGTTTTGAGAAACAAGTCAGGGCTTATTATACTTTTAAAAGCTGTAGACAGATATGAAACTTGCAGCTGAGCAGGAGAATGAGGAGTTGCTCTTTCTTACTAGTCAAATTTTCTCCTCCAGGAGTTTACTGTCCCTTTGGATCAGCCAAGCATAACTGTGTCTATTGTCTCTTCCTAACTTGCTGTTTCGGTGATCTGGGTTACTTTATACTCTACTGTATGGTTTAAAAAACTAAGATTTTATTTTATTTTTGTAGACTTGGGTTAAGGAACAACTACGTGTACTGAGCTAAGGGGGACCTTGGCTGACCTTTTGAAGTGTGAGGCAATGAGCTTTTGCAGGTAGAAGCCTCAGCAAAGCCTTACTTGCAGCATAGTCTGAAAAGAGTGATTTGCATTAGTAATAGCTTCTAAACCAAGTCTTTTTAATCTCAAACCTATTCTTAGTCAACACAGACTTAACTGATGTAATTTGTTTGTAAGTTGAAATCTATGAGGATTTTGAACTCGGCGAATTTAATACCTTATAACTGGCTATAAATGTTAGTGATTTGTGGAAGGTCAGTAAGGTAAAGTGCAAGCCTTTCAGAGTCCTTCTGACCAGTTTAGAACTTACTGTTACTTCCAAGAAAAGAGTGGGATCTTTGAAGTCGTAGTGTTGTCCTCAGTAAAGCAGAAACACTAAAAACAAACAGAACTTGATGGAAGATCGTTCTTCAGAGAAGCGTCATGGACCTTGATTGAATCCCTTGATTTAGCAATTCACACAAATCTGTAGATCGTGCAGTTTTAGACTTTTCAAAAGAGAAGATACACATGACACAAAATCTAATGATCATTCTGTAGTGTGGTACCTCTTCTCCTGATAAATTGTATGAGTGAAATAGAATAATACTCCTATGGATTTTTGGGGACTAAATACAAAGACTGAAAAGAAGTGTAGAAATGGTAGTGTAAAGGAGGAACAAATTCAAAGTAGTGAACACTGTTTCTAGAGCAGTTGAGATCCTGCTGTTTGGTGTGAGTAGGAACAGTGTATTGTCATTTAGCACCTCATCAGAATGGTTTATGCTGCCATCATGAGGAAATTTTATTACAAGTAGCTGATTCTACAGTGTGGTACTTGGTCATCATTTAAACAATTATTAAGTTAAAACTGTTGAAGCTTCTTTTATGTTTTTCAGTATGCCTACAGAATTCATAGCATATTTTGGATAATAAAATTAATTTAAAAAATCTTTAAAAATTTTCCAAGCACAAGCATTTGGAAATAAGATGAAGTATCGAATTGAATCTGGGTAGATAGACCTGGTGTTCAGGTTTCTGTTTTTAATATTTTTTTAAAAGAAATGCAATGAAACCTGCAGTGTACTTATCTTTTGACATTTTGAATTAAAAAACCACAGAACATCTTGTGTATTCTTCTATATTCTTATTATGCTGGTTTTGGCATGCAGTGCAGAAGGAAAAATCTTCTAGACTAACACATCACTTACGGTGTGAGGTTTATGATGTAGGTTTAGGCTGAACAAACACTTCAAAGCTCCAGTAGTAGAACTGCAGTACTTTTCTCTTAGATGGCAAAAGTAATCTGTTGGAACACAAGTAACCTTGGAATGGCTTTGACATTTTAGGATGTTAAATCAGGAATAAATCAGAATTTCCAGTACCTAATGTACGATCTTAGAGGGCAGTAGCTTCACAGAGTCTGGTATTCCAGCTCTTCATTTCTTTATAGTACCAAATGTGATGTATGAGGGAAAATGTTTCCTTGCTTTACAGAAATCCATTGGAGGTTTTTTTTTTGTGTGTTTTTAGATACTTGTAGAGCCACTATGATTCTAATTTGAGCTTCTTTTAGAATTATTTTTTCTGTACCAAAAGGTTAAATCTTAGGAAAGCTGTTCACACAGCCTCACAGGACTACAAAGTATCTCTCTATGCAGCAAAGCTGTTTAGCATTTCCAAATATCCTGTGTCTATTCCATTTTAGATGACATACTGAAGCTGGAAGACAGGTCCACAAATTGTCACAAGCATCTTATGTGTAATCTTGTTTTCTTCTTTTCAAGGGCCATCAGTAACACAGATCCCATAGTTTAAGGTTCCCATCTATTAACTTATTATAGTAATCCTTTGGCAGTTTGAAAATTGAATCTCATTTTATGCTTAATATTTCCTTTTTCATCAAGAGTGTAAAGAATAATCTCTCTTCTTCCTCTTTCTTTTTTAAGTAAGAAAATTGTTAAGGGATAATAGAGTAACCATGAAGTAAGTTTGAGAACTTTGTCATCTAAATACTGTGGGGAAAAGAGGTGATCCTGTTTCATGTGTGGATTTGTTGTTGTTGTTTTGGGGGGTTTTTGTGTGTTTTTTTTTGGTTTCTTTTTTTTAATATATCCATCTGCTGTTGTCTTTTAAAATATAAAATTAGCATGTAGAAAGTTGTGTGCTTCTTGGTAGTGAGACAGTTCTGATTTTTGTAGAATGGTGAAGATATGAAACAGCATTTTCCACAAAGCCAAGTAAAAACTTGAAATGGGTTGAGAAGTAATACTTTCACTAGGAATGGCCAGTATATCGTAGTCTTGTATGAAAAAAAAAAAAAATCTGTTGTGTGAATGCCTGAGTATCCTAAGGGAGATTTCATCTTATAGACAGTTTCTACATTTGGAAGGTGTCAGGGACAGAAGCCCCAGCTGAAGTACTGGGGAGTTCAGTCATGAGGGATCTTGGAAAACAGAGCAGGAGAAAAAGAATGAGTCACCAAGATGGTGAAGTTGTGATAGGGATTGCTGGGGGAATCTGAAAAGTGGTTACTTAAATACCCAAAATGGATGGAACTAATCAACATATCTGCTAGGTAATGGTTTCTAAACATCCTTATAGGCAACCCCCCTCTTTGCAGCCAGAGATTGTACACATTGATTTGAGTGGTTGCTCAGTGTGGAGAAGGCATTTATGGCTGGTCCTGACAAGGGGTTGGAAGGACGGGACACGGGGGCTTCAGCAATTACATGGAGCACTGCAGGAAGATATTCATCCTTTTCTGCCCCGTGTAGTTTTTGTGGGAACTGGTGTCAGGTTAAGTGAGTGATTATATTACATTTGTATAAAGTTGAAGAGTGAAAATTTGTCAGCACCGAGCAGCTGAGGTGCAACAGCTTCTTCCTGATGTTGCTCTAAACCTTGGTATGTGCTTGTTTCTGGTCTAATGCACACCTAGGAAGTGCTGTCTGGGATGTGTTTACTGATGTAACATTATGTAAATGCTATTTCAATGCAAAAATAACTTACTGGTGACTCACTGATATTATGATTGCAGCTTAAAATACTCCGTAGTAAGCAGAGATCAATGTTGTTTTTTTAGACTTTGTAAGCACCTTCAATTGAATGTAAAGCACATGTTGAGTTAGGATGGATTGTCACTTACTTGCTAGATCTGATCTTCTTGTAGGTTTTAATGGAAATACTTGTGTAGCATTTAATCTTAGAACCGTTTCTTTGCATGTATTTTCATATCTCATTTATAAGGTAAATAAGGAGTAATGAGAGTATTTCCAAACTTTGAAGTTTTTGATCCTGTGGTGATGAGTGAAATAAAAGCTTAGGAAAGGGCTTAATTCCTCACACATATGTTTGGTGAACAGGAAAGGAAACAAGGCTTGCTGTTTCACAAATTCTTATTTTATTTAAAATTATAGCCCTTAATAAGACAAGTGTGGTAGTTTTGCCTTTTAGTGTTCGCATTGCATTTGATTTCAGGCAAAACATTTTTATTTCTGAATGAATACTGTAGGTAAATATAGCTAATATATGTTTAAACTGTAAAGATGTACCTTTTCAGGTGTTGTGTCATGCCTTTCATACTGCTCTTTTGAGCACAACCCTAATACAAATAACAGCGAAGATCACGGGAGCTGCCAAGAGCAGTTCAGTGACAAGAGTTAAGTCACAGCAGCTTGGTGATAAATGACGCCCCCTTCAGCCCCCTTCTCCTCCCAAATATGGAAAGAATTTCAGTCGTGTAGTTGTAAGTGATGTTATTTTGACAAAGGTTTCTCTGTGTGTTTGCAAACAAAGTTCATGTAAAATACATATACTTTGCTCCAATTGGCGGAGAACATGTTGAGTCTCTGAAAAACTGTGGGTTGCCTAATATTTAATTTTAAATTAACAACTTTCTAGAGAAAAGAAGGCAAGCAGGTCTCTTGCAACTTTAGATTTATTAGAAGGAGCTTTAAGGCAAATCTAATAGAAACAGTGTGACCTACTTAAATTACCAGAAGATGTTAGATAATTGCTTTAACACAGCATATTGTTGAGACAAAATTTAGTTACCAGGAGCACTAACAGTGAGTTTTCTGGTTGGTTTGTATGGAAGTTTGTTACTGAAAAAATTTAAACTTACTTTAGTGATTGGACTAGAAGTCATTTTGTGATAGGCAGTATTTTGAAGGCAGTTTTAAAACAAAGCATGATAATTCCTGATGATGTTCTTACTTAGAAGTAGGAGTCATGGAACATATCAATGCTCTTTTAGTAAATTTAATATCTCACAAAACGGCAGAGATTTTTAATTCCTACATCTGCAGAAAAATTTACAGAATTAATCCCCCCATCCCAAAAGTGTTCTGATTTTATAAGAATTTGCATTAAAATCATGTTTGAAATAACTGTTTGTGCTTTGCTTTGAGTAATTAATCTGCGGGATATTTTACTGAAAGATTCTATTTAATTTGTCTTTATATAACAAGCTGATTAATTTGTTCTAGATGGGAGGAAACCCAGAAGGCAAAGCTGCTGTCATACCTACTACAGAAGCTGTGTGGCCAAGAACTAATGTTGAGAGCTAATGAAAATCATGCATCATTTAAACATCAATTTCCTGGTTTTAGGAGTTACCTCGGATATAATATCATCATTATGCTTTCTTGATATTTGGTATTTAAATTTATTGCCTTTATCTGTGAAAGAATGATGGCCCTGAGTGGATGTGGTCATTCTAGGGCATCTCCAGCACATTTTAACATCAGTGTAAAATGAACTAACGTCAAGTGTTCACACTCACATCAGTTACATAAAATGAGCTAATCACGGCCTGTTTCTGTTTCTCTTAAGCCAGTCTGAAGCACTGAAACCAGTGTAAAGATCGGTTTTAGTCCTTTTTCTGTGTGTGGGTGACCTGTTGGGAGGAAATGATGGCAGTGAGGTAGGCGGTGTTCTGCTCTAATCTACTTCCCTCCCCTTTCTTTCTTTCCCTGGGCAGAAGGAGAGTAGTGAAGTTGTAAATGATTTCTCTTTTCTTTTTTTTTTTTTTTAAGCAAATAATGACAGGGCAAGCACGGTCGTTTTTACTGACTGTGCTTCACTTTGAATGGTTATGAATGCTTCAGGCTAATCATGAGAACTGTTAATGGCTGACTGCAGCTGATGGTCTTTGAACAGTGCAATGAGAAAGTATTGTCTTAGGTATGTATCAGTGTTCAGTCCTTGAAAAAAAAAGCTTGTAATGTTTCATTTAAAACTGTGTTTTTCCTTTGTTTCAAGTACTAAATGCCTGAGGTAACATGAGGATTTTGTACTGATCTCTTGTTAACTCTTTTGAGTTTTCCATCCTGTAACTTTAAAGGTGCGCTGTTTATTTAATGGTATGTTTTGCAAAGTTTGCTTTGTGATTCAAATACTTGCCTTGAGTGCTATTATCTTGAATAATTAGGGCAGTGAAGGTTTGATATTCCTACCTTCCTCTCAGTGCTTAAGTTCCAGATTTGTGAAAGATTCTAAAGAGAAGGGTAGGGTTGTTTCTTGGTCTTTATAGACTCTGCCTTCAAACTGATGATTAATTCTTATCAAAGATAAATATTTGCATTATTTAAAAGTGTTTAAACAGATTTTAGTATGAGAGATGAAGAGTGGAAGTATTTCTTATACCTGCTAATGAAATTGCTGTAGCAATCCAAAGCTTAGTTGCAAATGAAATCATATCTTACTTTGGCTATTCTTATAATGCTGAGTCACAGGTTTTGTTGTCCAAGTTTGAGTCTATATCCTTCACATTTTTATCCTTGTAGTTCTTGGAGGGAGAAGGAAAAAAAAAAAAAAAGCCCTTCTCTTTTGGCGAAGCACCTGAGTTTAGGTGGTCAGATGTTGTAAGCATGAATCATTTCACGAGCTTCAGAAGATTAATCAAAATACAATTAGTGATTTTTATGTGTGTAAGTCAGTGTATGTTTTAAGGGATGCCCTGTTTGTCTGCTCTGTTTTGCATGGAAATGCATCTCATGTCCTTGAAAGCACGTGGCCCCCGTTACCTTGCCCTTCCTGGTGTTTTTAGGTATTTCATTTTATTGTTTCTGTAAATCTCATTGTTCTGGTAGAATTCTGTGCAGCCCATTCAGTTCTTAAGCGTGACTGTGAGTCAAATATGTGTTTTATGTTGTATCACTTCATGGTTAAGTTTAATTTCTGCCATTTCGAGATTGGGTATAATAATGGAAATAAGAATGTAACAGAATATAAAGGATTCCTTAGCATTATTTTTTCTGAGATTAATGGGACACATAAAAGAAAATGTCAATAGTAATTAAATAAAGATTTACACCAACACAGAATGAAGAGTTTAAATGGCTGACTGCAGAGAATAGATTTGATTCTAGTTTAGTTTGTAGTGCTGAATTGTCATGTAGTGGCACAAGAATTGACCTGGCAAATAAAACGTTTTGCTATGCAAATTAAATTTCTTAAGTGCAAATACAAGTATAATAAAAAGTGCCATCTGTCTAATTAAGCAAATTAAATATTTCTTCAGGGAGGCTGGGATGACACAAAGTTGATTAAACCTGTGTATACATTGTTTCTGTCTTTTAATAAAAAGCACTCACCTGGTTTTTAGTAGTCCAGAGGTGCCTGAGAGGACGAATAAGTAGAATTCAGTAGATATAATCCAAGAATGGACAGAAACATTGCTTCTTTTTTCAATGCACAGATTATACTATGTTGAATTGATAATTGTAGACAATCTTGAACTGATTTAAGTATGGAGTTTTGAAAATATTTTTGTGTAGTTTTAGGGACGATTTTGATATTTTTCCTGCATGTGAGCGTTATTTTTTTTCATTCTCATAATGACCTTCAACTGATTTTAATATGCTGGAGTCGATGCTAAAAATATTTTATCAAGAATATTTCAGATTACTTGTAACAGTGGTATTAACTGAATGCAAGCCAGCTCTGGTTTAGAAGCCTTAATTAGGAAAGCTTATTTTGCAAGTGGTTTCATTTATCACCATGACCTCAGGAGTTTGTACACCCTACGGTTTCATTTTACTTTTGTTGTTTTGAGGCACATGGAATTAACACAAACTGCCAGCTTTAAAGTGGAATGACAGTGCTTCATTTGCCTCTAATTGTAGCACTTTTCTGTCATCTGATATGTAATTTGCACAATTTGCGAGGCATTGTATTTACAGTTTATTTGCTGGTATGAATTTTGAATAGGTTATTATTACAGATAAGAATTTATCAGAGCTGTTAACATAAAATATGTCTGGGTTAAAAAGGAGACTGTGTGATGGTCCTCTCATGTAGAAGACTTTGATTTATTCTGAACCTCAAAAATAGACTCACCCTTCCGTATTTGTAGGCCTGAAAGAAATATATGATATACTCTGGAGCTTCATCAAGGACCAGCAAGCTGGTTTGGATGCCATTTAATAGCCATGTGTTTAGTTTGTAATAATAAATTTTGTCTGTTGGAGAGAGAAATTTGCTATGTTCTGGTAGCTCACATAAATTAATATTTGTTTGTGTCATGACAGAGAGTAACCTTGCTTTCTAAATTCAAAGTAATTTTAAAAATTGCTTCTAATATTAGCATTCTGGCTTCTACATATGTTTGAGGTGACTGTTCTAATTAATTCCCTTCAGTCCAATTTACATGCATCCCTGCTCAGTGAAATACTAGATTTCCTATTTGCTTTTAGCAAAAGTTAATTCGTTTAAAGTTTACTTGGCTGACTTTTTTTTTTTTTATTCTATTATTTTAGTTAGTTTTCTGTTCAATATTTCCATGTCACTTGGGAGGAAATATTTGTCTCTACCCAGTATAATTAATTTTTAAGTAGGATAAAGTAACTTAATCCCATTTCAAGCTCTGCCTTTTTTAAAAATATATAAATATATAAAATAATGTAATGTCTTCATGAATGCTAATTTTCTGGGTTTTATAGAAGTCATTTCAGATTTAAGAATAAGTAATTATTTCATACAGTGAGAGAACGTAATTTGATTCTCACATTATCTTTGAGCCAAAATGTGTAATACCTGCTGATTCTACAGCACACAAGATTTATACTCTTGTATTTACAAATGCAGTAAGCAGAAAATAGAATTATTACTCCGAAATGGTCTTTGATGAAGGTCAAAACCTGGTACAGGCCTTAAAAATCTTTGCTCTGGAGAACTGTTTGGAAAAGTCTTGTATAGATAGGCCAAGTTGATGCCTTTTGTGGAAAAACTAGGTGGGGATTATGGTTTGGTTTGGGTTTCTGTAGTTTTCTGGGGACTTTGGAGAGTTTTGCTTGATTTGTTTTGGAAATCTCTGTCCAGTGGTGATGCTGGCGTGAATTCAGCCTTTTAACTCTGATGGCATTGGATTTCAGGCATGGGAATTGTGCTGCCTTTCTCCACCAGACTGGTATGCCCAACCTGAGCTCACTGTGAGCAGGTGGCAGCCCTTGTGATTCCCGATGTTGTGAAACTGGGGGGAAGAGGTGTTTAGTTCTTTAGTCACCTCCTCCCAAAGCCAGTGAGGGCAGTGCCAGGCCACCCAGACTCCAGTGCAGGAATGCTGTGTCATTGATGCTCACTGCTGCAGCCTGTCCTGTGGCCTGTGAACGTCTTATTTTGCTGGAAGAACAGTCTCCCGAATGCTGTCTACTGGCAGGTGATGGATTGCTGGTAATGACTGTGGCCAGGTGATATGCTTACTTTGTTTCCTGAATAAAGGCCATGGGGATGATAGAGTGTGAACCCAGTGGTGGAGGGTAACATTACCTGCTAGTGTTGAGGATGAGATCATCCCCCAAAGTTTACATGGGTTCAAATTCAAAGATGAGCAGTACAGAGTTTATGTGCACACGTACAGAATAACTAATGTCTGTGTACCTCAGACTGATGGTAGTGATCAGGTGAATCCTGGAAGTTAATTTGCAGTTGCAGGCTGCTTGAGGCTAATTGTCTCAGCTGGAAGGCTTATAAGGAGGGTCTTTTCCTGCCTCTTGTCTAGGTCATGGTCAGTAACTTTATGCTTGTGATATTTCATGACTTGCAGTAGGTTAATTTACAGCTCAGGTACTTCTCTCTGCCCCAGAAGTCATCCTGTTGTTTTACTGTTGACAAGAATTTTTCTGTTTTTTTTCTGCAAATTGTTACTGACTGCTTTAGCCATCTGTAGGGCAAAATGGCCTGGTTGAGAAAACAGTACCTGGTTACATAGCAACCTCATTGTGGTTTTAGGTTTGCAGGCAGAAGAGTTCGCTGCTCTAGTTGAACAGGACAGGGTTATCTCCCTGACGGGCGGGGTGCCAACTGTGTTCAGTTACTCATGAATCAATTGAGAACCTTTGGCCACAATGAAGAGCTGTTTTTAGCTTCTGCCTGAACACGAGCTAAACAGTAAAGAAACATGCCTTGGCTTTCTGACGTCTAGATCCAGATTGCAGTTTATTAATCTCAGTTCTGGTGAGATTTATTCCCATGTTTGCTATCACACAATATAGGTGAGAACCATTGAGAATTCATGGCTGACTGTTGAAAAATCTGGTGGCAAATGTTACCCATAGAGTAACTGAAATAAGTTTGTCAGATTTGGCATTATGGCTTCATGCTTGGCTGAATAGTTTATTTTGGTCTATGAGCTTTAGCTCACAGTTGCTTAATTACCTATCCAGCCGTCTAGGTTTAGAATAAAATTAAAAAATAAGCTTTATAAGTGAAAGCAGAAACTGAGTTCTGTTTTTTATTCAAAAATCCCTGAGGGTGTGGTGAGTGAGGAACAGGGAAGCTGCAGTGTAAAGCACACTGTTGCTCAGGAGTTGTATAGGTGGTGTGTGTTTCTGGATACAAGAGCTTCCATCTGGGATCTTCAGTGATGCAGGTTTTATACTCAACAGCAAACCTCCTTTTGCCTCGAGGTACAGTAGTAATCATCAGTGTTCCAGCTAAATTCCTGAGGAGATACTTTGGCATAAAGGATCCTTCCGTGAACAGGGATAAGTAGCTGCTGGTACATACCTCCACTTATTCCTCTAGCCACGCTGTTGGTCATTGTTAGACAATAGTGTACTAAAACCTAATACCATGGGACATGGTTAGAGGGATGATGGCAGTATTAATATGTGAAGCCTGAAGAAGAAGCTCTTGAGCATCCAGAGAAGAGTAGAAGGAGTGGAGCCTTCAGCTAAATGGAGAGTGACAACTTCCAGGAAGAGTGAAAGAGGCAAGAGAGGGAGGCGTGTCACCTCAGGTTTGGGCACAAAGCCTAGGAAGGTGTGCTTTTAAGTACTGATGGGACGTGTGATTAATACTTAAGCTGTGATTTGACTTCCTGTAGCATTGTCATGCATCAGGTCAAGGGAGACTGTGCAGGCTGCCCTGTAACTCTTGGTAGCTGGAGTGGCTTTTGGGTAATGCTGTTTAGATTGCCTTGCAAGTCAGGGCACTGGCAATGGACTTTGAGCATCTTTATAGCCTTGCTACTAATAAAGTTACTAAGAACAGTTTTATGTTTGGGCTAAAAATAAATCTTGTTTAGATGAGAATTTAATAACTTTTGCCCTTTTGTTCCAGACTGGAAAAAAAGATACTAAAAATATTGTTTTTCAGTCCAAGTAAGAATGTCTGGAAGGGCTAAGGTAGCAAGCAGACATGTAGTCCTAGTAATTCCACTATGAATTCTCAGATGTTTAGGGTAAACTCTAGAATTTTTTTCTAGTTAGGAATTTTTAAAAATCTGTCTTCAAAATAAAGGCTCAATCCAGATTTTACTTGGTTTTTTTTTAAATCTACCAAAAAAAGTTTTCATTATGAAATCTTTCCAAATGCAGTGTGTTATGAAGTTGGTTTTGTCAAATAGTGTTTAACTTTTTCTTGTATGTTTTAATGACTGATTCCTGGAATCATGTTCCGAATACATGGAAGGTGGGGTCTGTCCAGAGGACAACTAGTTTTAAGTCAGTGCTGCTGATGTCTCTATGTGACTTCTCTGTCTCTGAAGAGGAGCATGGAATGAAGCAGAATTGTTTGCTTCATATGTGGCATGTGGGAAGTTCTTCACTTCCAGAAAAACACTGAGATGCTGGGACATGTCCAGGGAAGGACAGTGGAGCTTGGGAAGGGTTTGGAGAATAAGTTGTTTGAGGAGCAACTGTGAGGGAGCTGGGAGTGTTTAGCCTGAAGGCAAGAGTGTGACCTCATCGCTCTCTACAACTACCTGAAAGAGGGTTGTAGGCAGGTGGGATTGATCTCCTCTCAGGCATCCAGCGGCAGGACAAGAGGAGATAACCTCAGACTCTACCAGGGAAGGTTCAGGTTGCACGCAGGAAGGATTTCTCAACTGAAAGGGCGATCAGGCATTAGAACAGGCTGCCCAGGGAGGTGGTGGAGTCACCATCCCTGGAAGTGTCCAAGAAATGACTGGATGTGGCACTTAGTGCTTATGATGTAGTTGACAAGGTGGTGTTCGGTCAAAGACTGGACTCAGTCTTGGAGATCTTTTCCAACCTTAATGATTCTGTGATCTTGAGATAAAGCTTTTGGATGCAGATACATGTCTGTACCTAAAATATAACCTACTGCTGTGTCTTGCAGTTACTTTTACTTCACTATTCCTTCAAGGACGATTTCTTAATGAAAATAAATTCCTCAAATTTCAGATACTTTATACTTCAAGGCCCTTATTATTTCTACTTTATGGAGTCCCATCAGTCTTGTCAGCCTGCGTGGTCACAAAGAAGAGTGTGTTGGCATTTTACCTTGCAAAAGATGTCTTTCTCAACAATTTCATTCGGTATGTTAAGTTCTTCAAAGGAACCTTCTTGCAACTTGAGAAAGCCAGGTCCTGTATATATGTTACATGTTTTCATATCTGGAAAATTAGGTTTGGGAGCGCACTTTTCCCTTTTTTAAAGTAAAAATGCAAACATTTTGCCACTGAGAGGCTTACCTAAAGTGAAGGAAAGAGTGGGATGGCACTATATATATAATATATATATTTACAAACTAGCTACTCTAGGCAGTAGAGCTAGAGTAGCTAATTCATAAATATTTGTGCTGTGATTTCTGTCCCAGAGTGGATTCTCTTAGCTGCTGTACAGGATGTCTGAGCCATGGCTCTGTTCTGTAGAGGGTGCTAAGCTCCACCTCGGATGCCAGAAAGGCATACTTACAAGTGTAGATGATGGAGCATTACATAGTTTTTAAAAAGTCTTAAAACCTGTATGTTGTTTCTGATGCTAGTATGTGGTACTAACCAGTAGAGTTGAAATCTCATGACCGGATAGCAAGGAAAGAGTAGATCTCTTTTTTTCTTTCCTGTGTGTTTTTGTTTGTTTTGGTTTTTGTTTGTTTTGGTTTTGGGGTTTTGTTGGTTTTTGTTTGTTTTGGTTTTGTGTGTGTGTTTTTGTTTGTTGGTTTGTTTTTTGTTTCTGGGGCTTTTGTTTGTTTTGTTTTCATTTTTGGTTTTTAATTTATTTTTCATTTCCCTACAACTTTTTCATCTGACCTACCCAGCCTTTCAGTGGATAACATGGGGCCCAACTGCAAATTTAAGACTCCTTCCAAAGGACATTTTGCATATTTTTAAGTCTTAAAGTGTCTTGGGCTGGAAGGCATCTTAAAGATTATCCCGTTCCAGCCCCTCTGCTTTGGGCAGGGACATCTTCCACTACACCAGGTTGCTTAGAGCCCCATCCAGCCTGGTCTTGAGAACTTCCAGGGGCATCCATAACTTCTCTGGGCAACCTGTTCCAGTGCCTCACCACCCTCATAGTGAAGAATTTCTTCTTAATACCTAATCTAAACCTGCCCTCTCTCAGTTTAAAACTGCTACCCCTGTCCTATCCTGACGTGCCCATGTAAAAGGTCCCTCTCTGACTTTCCTGTAGTCCCACTTCATCTTCATGCTCCAATATTCAGTTTGAGAGGGTAGCCTTACACTCGTGCTTTCCTTCTAAAAATAAATAAGAAACAGGCTTGACAAACTAAGAGGAGAATCTTGCCCTTTGAATCAGCTTTATGTCAGAATCACAAGACATGCTTCAGGATGTGCCAATATATGGACAGGGAGGAAATGTAGGGAAGCTTGAATGTCTTTGTGACATGTGCAGCACTTAGTTGTTTAATCAAGTGTTGCTTGCTCTTTGGGATGTTTACTTCTTTTTGAAGATCTTACTGGGAATGATGTAAAACTGATGGAGGATGAGGATGGGTAACAGGGCTAGATAAATGTCTCTGGGCTAGATAAATGTGCTGTCAAGCTGGACAAGCTTGTGTTGGCCTACTGGGATAGTGCCATATATATACAGTAGAAAAGCTGTGTATATATATGTGTGTGTGTGTATATATATATGTATGTATATATATACACAGAAAGCTTCCTTAACAGCAGGAGGGAAAGAGAGGCTGGAGAAATGGAAAGCTACTGAAAGGCAAAAAGAGCAATCAGGTAGTAGGAGGACAGGTAAATGAGAAACTTTAGAGATGGGAAGGTGGGGTAGGAGGTGGCGAGAAGGTAGATGGGTGCTTTGCTTTGGAGAACCCAGTTTAATCGAAGTCAAGAATACAAGCATCTTCATGTGTTATTTTCTTTCAGTGATGGCTCACTTTTCTTGATTTTTTTTCATTAGGTAGCCTGCCTGAAAATAGCAACTAACCTGCTTATTTGGTATCTGCTTATGTGACAATGATCACTTTGGTTTTCTTGGGAAACTAGGCTAATAAAATAAATCATAGTTGAGTTGTTTGACCAGCAAGTTTAGGAGTGCAGCAGAGATTGTGCATTATCATTGAACCCCCTAGTCTGCCTCAGAAAAGAGTGAAAGACGTCCATTAGCTGCTGGGTTATACGGCTTTCTCACGTGTTTTTTTTCTCGCAAGTACTGGTGGTGTTTACAAGTCCTCTTTCCTTCCAGCTGTCACTTCTGCATTGTTTTTATTTGTTTGGGGTGTGTGTGTTTGTTTTTTGTCTCCCCCTATATAAACATCCAGTTAGTCTTTCACTCTGGATGAATTTTGAATTTTCATGATGGTGTCCTTCTTCAGTTTCAGATTTGCCATTATTCTTCAGTGTTGTTGAATATTTCATTATTCTTGTATTTTGTACAGAAAGGAAGAAATTACTTTCCATTATGTCTTTTAAGTACTGCTCATTATATTGAATATCTTTGTAATATTTTCTTTGTAAGTAATACCGTTATTTTCAAACTCCATGTAATTTCTTTTTCTAGATTTCCTGTAATATTTTTCCTTCTATTTTAATGTCTAATATATTAGACACTAATATAGCAGGTGATGAAAATATCAAATATAACACTTTGTATGGGAGTAAATTACTGATTTATGATATTGATGTTACAGTAATTTCTGCATGACACTTAATTCTATTTTTATCAATACTAAACATTTTATATCCATTTTGATATATCATCACGTAATTGTCTACAATGTGCCTGCTCTCAGTTCTAGACTTGATGAAGTTGATTTAGATTTTGGTAATGTGGTTAGTTTCTATTTCTCCTTCAGCCTGACCTTCTAGTTTAAATAAATTTTCCTTTAGCTGACCAAGGATGCTGCTTGTTTGAAATGCCTGGAAGTGGTCATGAACTTAGTGTTCTCTAGTCTTTCAGCCTGTCCTTGCTTTTGAAGTGCAGTTAGATCTCAGTTAAGTATTTCATACCTTCTCAAGTAGCAGCATTAAGTGCTCTAACAGGTCACTTCCTTCAGTAGTAAGGTCACTGTAAATTCTGGAACACACAGTATTTGTGCCTCCAACTTATTTTCTTTGTTTAAATTCGTTCCAGCAAAGTAATGAGTATTACATGGAATGCTATGCCAAACTATACTAATGGGGTTATTTTTAAGCGAGTTTGTTGGCTTCAAAACACGGAAGTAAAATTCAAACAGACGTGACTGCAGTTGGAATGAAACCCACCTGTCTCCTTCAGTGGAGATGGTGCTTGGCAAGTACGTCTGGATCCCAAAAGTGGTTCTGTTCTGTGATCCAGCCTTCGTGTGGAAAGAAATAAAGGGACACCTGGAAAATGTTGGGTTTCATTGTATGGAGGCTTTTCTCTTTGTCCTTGCCAGATTTTCTCTTTCCCCTTTCCCTATGTTAAGCCACACTTTCCCTTCCTATTTCCAAGTGACTGAACTGGTTTGATGCCTACCAAGGCAGGATTGTGCTTCTGTCAAGATCATCTTAAATACAGTTTTTGTCTGCCTATTGTCATCTCGCTTATCCCCATCTTTAAATGCTATGTAATGCTGTCCACCTATTTAAAAACTGCACTTTCCACCACATTTTAAAATTTAAATGGCTTTTATATTTAAATTTCAGAGCACAATAATGCTTCTGTTGGGTTAGAGCTGGGAGCAGGAGACAAAAAGAAGGCTGTATTCTGAATATTCCCACACATCTTTTCCCTCAAATGCTACAGCTGTTTTATCCCTTCATAAATCTTTAATCAGGGGATTTCAATACTTAATTACAAAAAAAAAAAAATTAACCTTGCATCATTCCTTTGCTGTCAGCCAGTATTTTCCTTATTATGTGGATAAGCTAGGCATTAAGGGACTATGTGATTTTTGCAAAATGCCATGGCAAGCCCACTGGCAGCCTCTAAGACTCCTGGTTTATAAGCCTGTAATCTTCTGACTTGACACTAACATTCTTTTCAGCTGGCAAATCCAGTGGAAACATCCTAAATCCTGGTTGGGACTAAGTAAGAGAGTTACTGCGTAAATGTGCTAATGCTGTTGTTATCAGTGTTGAGAAGACACCAAATAAAAAATTGAGTAAATATGCAGAATAAAAGTATGAGTGCTTTAAGGATGTGCACACAAGGTGACTCCTCAGGGCCAACCATAGTAGTGTAGAGGAATGACTGCCGTGTCTGTCAGCAGCTGTGGCCACAGGGGTGAAAGCTGACAGTACTTACCCTAACACCTCTC